>NC_047626.1:22564406-22819406 GCF_004354385.1 Drosophila innubila
TTGATAAATTGGTAAATCGCAAGTCGTAATCGTAATCGAGTGATGTATTAGTTCAGTGAGGCATTAATAACGTAGTCTGCAGTGATAAGCACAGTGACTTAAGAAAACCGAAAGTTGTTCATAGTTTCGCGTGTGTAATTTTGATACCCTGAGCCCATTGAAAATGGGCAACAATCAACTTTTATAAAAGAGTACATGGGCTCAGGGTATCCTACTGTCGAGCGTGCTCGACTGTAGCCGCACCTCACCGCGAGCGAAGCGAGCCGGGGGTAGGCGAGCGAAGCGAGCAGGGGGCGGAGCCCCCTTGTTTATTTTGTATATCTTATCGTTTTGCTCTTGAGAAGATAGGTGGGTTCCATCCGGTCAATATCTGTTTGAGATTAGACAAGCAGTCACAAAATATTGAAGAACTGATCCATTTTTGACTCGCGTGGCGTGTCCAACTGATTGTCCATCTGTCCGTCTGTCCGTCCGCCTGTCCGTCCGCCTGTCCGTCCGCCTGTCTGTCTGTCCACAAACAAATACTGAGAAATCAATGAACTTTGATAAGGGGAACACGTTTGCAGTTTTGAGCTGGGTGCTTGCCTGGCTTTGCTGCCTGGTTAAGGCCAATGCACTCGGCCTTTGCTGTTGGCCAAATTGAAGCACGTATCGTTGCGGTCATTTTGGTCTGGTCACAAACAACAACTGGTTGTTCAGTTGCAACAACAACAACAACAACAACTGCAACAGTAACAACTGCAACTACAAACTCATCCATCTTCATGTTTTGCTTTATAACCACAGCTCTCGTTGGCCAACTCTTCACATTTGTTGACTTGAAGTCACCGTCAGCGGTTCATCCAATCCAATCCAATCCAATTCAACTCAACCAAACCAACGATCCAAAGATGATACTGCGAAACACAATCGTTGGTCAACTGATCTTGATGTTACTATATGGCTGCCATTATGCATATCTATCCAGCGCCAAGACCGTTAACAACGATCAATTGTCAATGGCGCTGCCTGAGCCACGAGCTTATCTTCCCGATGCCCAAAATCTGGACTTTGTTTATCACGATCACGAGGAGCTCACACGATTCTTGAGGTACGTCAACTAAACATAACATAAATCAGATATCAACATGTTGTCAGCTGATCAATCTATTTTTATATGCTCGCTACCCAAAAAAAAAAAAGGTCACAGAAGCTTAATAACTTGGTGACAGTGTATGTAACAGGCTGAAGGAGACATCTCCGAACCTGTAAGCTATACACAGTCAGTCTAACTTTTATTTGAACACTCAGTTTATTTAAAGTAACGACTATCGTAGGTTTGAGATACAAGGAAAAGTTTAATTTGCAGCTGATATTTCGAGATAAAATTAAAAAATAAATAAAAAAATTAGTCGAGTATACTCAGCAGGAACATTCTAAAAAAGAAGTGATAAAAACGTCACAAATATTATTCGTACACCTAATTTTAACCATTTCTAGCCTTCTTATTATTACATTTTAAAAATACTCTTTAATCAAGCTAAAAAACATTAAATAGAACTACCAAAATTTGGTGACATCACTCTGATATGAATCAATAAAAATAGAATAACATGAGCAATCTTAAAGCTATATCCTTGACATGATATAGTCGAAAGTCCAAAACTGCCTTGCCTATTTCGTCAGGATCGATTGATAGTCATATGGGCATTTCCAGAAAAATGTCCACCACTACCAAAATCTTAAAATTGATCAAAAACTCAAATCTTGCAAAATTTTCTTCCGAAAACGAATTTAAGTTACTTGTTTGAACAATTTTCACATAAATAAACCCACTATACCGCACATACCGACTGCAAATTTAAATAAATTGAGTTTTTTATATTTTTGCCTGTTTTCTGAAAAATTGAATTCCAAAAAGGAGTGCTTATATTATATCGATTATTTGACAAAATCTCTCTTCCAGCATCAAATAGTTAATCAAAATGCGAAGAAAACATTTAAATTTAGATTTATTTTAAAGTTTTTAAGTTATTTTTTGGTGGAAGTCTTTTCACGTTTACGATGTCGAGTTACAAATTACTAATATAAATTGTAAAATCAAAAAATTATAGAAACATATCAAAAAAATTCATAAAATATAAATTATGGATTGAGAATATTTTCATCCAAATTACTCGCCACATTTTGCAGACTTTTGCATTTTTCAAGATGAAGTCAAAAGTGCACATCGTGTTCTCGATGCATTGTTTTCCATAAATAATTCAGAAACGACAAGTCTTCAAAGCTTGTCTCTCATAATAAAAAATAGTGTTGATAAAATGCATTAAACACGTAAGAAAACATTTTTTAAAATGTAAATTTTTGAGTTTTTTTCCATTTAAAGACGCACAAATGTCGCATTCTCGATCCTGGTAATGCCCACAAAAGTTATTTTAATATTTTAGAATGGTTTTTAGATTTCTTTTTTACCATCACTAAAGGAGCATAAATCATAAGCGATTAGTCAAAAATGTAATACAGGTTATCAAATCTTTGACGTGCCGAAGATAATAATATTTCTGATTTTGTACTTTGTACATACTAATTTGATTTATTTCGATTCGAATATATGTAGCGAGTATCTCAGTGTCGAGTTCTATCCACTATAGCAATTGTATGTATGATTTCCGCATTTTTCAGGGCGACAAGTGCTCGTTATCCTAATCTAACCGCACTGTATTCGATCGGCAAATCAATACAGGGGCGTGATCTATGGGTTATGGTGGTCAGTTCCTCGCCATATGAGCACATGGTGGGTAAACCAGATGTGAAATATGTGGGCAATATACATGGCAATGAGCCAGTTGGCCGAGAGATGCTGCTCCATTTGATCCAGTATTTTGTGAGTAGCTATAATACGGATCAATATGTGAAATGGTTGTTGGACAATACACGCATCCACATACTGCCCACCATGAATCCCGATGGTTATGCTGTCTCCAAGGAGGGCACCTGCGACGGCGGACAGGGACGGTAATTATCGTTATTCTAAGAGTAAAATCTTCCAACTGAGTTTCCTTACTTTCTTTACAGTTATAATGCTCGAGGGTTCGATTTGAATCGCAATTTTCCAGATTACTTTAAGCAGAATAATAAGCGTGGTCAGCCGGAAACGGATGCCGTCAAGGATTGGATATCGAAGATACAGTTCGTTCTAAGTGGCAGTCTGCATGGTGGAGCTCTGGTTGCCAGCTATCCCTACGACAATACGCCCAACTCCAGTAAGTAGTCTCTAAAGTGCACCATCTGCATCCGTACCCTGTCCCGTAGCCTATAGATCAGTGGTCGGCACGGCTCGTGCACCGTGCTTAGGTATTTGCTCTGCTGCACCGCTGCCTGCACACTTACAGAATAAACGTTCGTGTGGCGTCGCTGCTACGACATTTTGCTGTTAAGCCGCTGTTATAGGGCTGTTACGCTGTAAAGCCGCTGTTGAGGCGAGGCAAAATGAATCAGCAGCAAACGTCACATGCCTGACGTCTGTAAATATTCTGTTAATTCGCAGCGTACGCAATAAAACATATGAATGTGTTGGTGCCGACCACTGCTATAGATTCTCAATTTGGTCTCGCGTTTCTGTGAGTGCCGATTTATAAAGTTATCTCTCCCTCAATGCTCTCTGTTTGAACTTTAATCCTTGCCTTCGCACCAATATGGCTGCTGAAAGGAATCTGCCGTTCTTCCGCCCTCTGTGCGAGTGAGTAGACGCCATCTTCTCCGAGCGACACATCTAATCTTTTCTTTTTGCCTTTCTCTCTCTCTCTCTCTCCCATTCTTTTATTATTTTTTGTGCCGCCCCACATGTCCCCTGGGCGCAGTGTTTCAAACCTACTCGGCTGCGCCGTCGTTGACACCCGACGACGACGTCTTCAAGCATCTCTCCCTGGTCTATGCCCGCAATCATGCCAAGATGTCCAGGGGCGTGGCCTGCAAATCGGCGACTCCAGCCTTTGAAAACGGCATCACAAATGGTGCCGCTTGGTATCCACTGACGGGTGGCATGCAGGATTACAACTATGTCTGGTACGGTTGCATGGAGATTACCCTCGAGATCTCCTGCTGCAAGTTTCCGCCGGCCTACGAACTCAAGAAATACTGGGAAGACAATCAACTGGTGAGCTAATCCTCTACACTGTAAATAAATATTTTGATGTATTAATTATTTATTAGAATTGAAATTTATACTAAAAAGATTAGGAAAACAAAATTGGGAATCCAAAATTGGGAATCCAAAATTAGGAATCCTAAATTAGGAAACCAAAATTAGGAATACTGTTTTTATAAATTAAAAATTAGGAAGACAAAAATTGGGATAACAAAAATTGGGAAAACAATATTTAGAGGCCAAAGCATAATCAAAATTACATTTCGCTTGAAAATCGGTTCAGTTTTGATCAAGTTATGAAGTTATCAGACTGCGGATTTAGCCACTTTTCAAGTCCAAATTTTTGAGTTTCACATGATTTAAAAAAAATAAAATAGAATAAATTAAAAAATCAAAATGACATTGCGTTTGAAAATCTATTCAGTTTTGATCAAGTTATGACAGTTGGAAGTTGGATAACTCTTTGACCTAGCAACTTTACTACAGCGTACTGGCACAAACGTTTCTGTATTCGATTCTTGACAGAGAATTTTCATTCGGTTACGGTTTCAGTTTTGGTACTAAAATGAAACGGTTAGTTTCGGTTGACGGTTCCGGTGTTATTCCCTGCTTTTTTCTCTATGTAGTGAAATTGATATTAAATTTTGTTTTCTGCTTATCCACTTTTTGTATGCAGTCTCTAATCAAATTTCTGGCCGAGGCACATCGTGGAGTTCAGGGATTTGTTTTTGATCCGGCGGGTATGCCCATTGAACGCGCCTCCATCAAGATTAAGGGACGTGACGTTGGCTTCCAGACGACCAAATATGGCGAATTCTGGCGCATTTTACTGCCGGGTTACTACAAGGCAGAGGTAAACAAACAGTTATCTAAAAAAATATAATTGATTACTTAGAATTATGTACAACTTGGCTTCCATAACTACATTTCAGGTGTTCGCCGAGGGCTATGCGCCCCGAGAAGTGGAGTTCGTCATAGTGGAACAGCATCCCACATTGCTCAATGTCACATTACAAGCATCCAAGGTGGGTTGAAAATGATTTTCTTATGCTCGATTGTAGTCTTGATGATGGTGATGGTTTGACAAGCTAACCCTAACTCTGCCTATCCTCCCGAAATACATGATCCTTTCGCAGCATATTCTCGCCTCAGCTTCTGCCACCGCCTCCTCCTCCTCCTCCAGGCGCACCACAACGACGCGTAATCAGCGTCAACTGGTTGATAATAAACTACAATTTCCGACAGACTAGAAACGGAGCCACTGCATCCAAATGTCTGACGTGTAAATATTCTCACGAGTGCTTTAGTCCTAAGGCTTAACACTAACTAATTAACTAACTAACTAACTATACTAGCCCCAGTAGTACCTAAAATGGGAGTAAAATGAGTTTGTATTGCACTTGGAAAATTGATAAGACAAATGGAATTTTTGACCAAGGCTTAGGATTAATCTCAACAAGAAATCAATACAATAACTGTTACCTCACATATGTATGCTATTCATTATGTTTATGATCTTCCGTACACAGAGAGAAAAAGCCGTAATAAAATTAAGTTTGATTGACCTCGAATTAAGTATTTGCGATCCTTAGCAAAATAAATTCTTAAACCAAGTACCTATAACTTAAAAACTCTAGAAACTATATTAACAAAAAATGAGTTAGTAAACTCGTCACACAAGTTCGTAGATACGTTTTGAACTCACCGTTAAGTTTGAAAATACTAATATATTTAAATTTTTGGAAGAAATATTCTAATTCTTAATTTTTCTCCTATGTGTAGTTGAATATTAAATTATAATCTTTTTGTTTTGGTTCCATTTTAACTATTTAAAAAAAAAACCAGATGTATTTAAAATCCATATAATTAAGTGTTTGTTGTCGTTAATGATATTGTTACTAACATTTTTGGCTTTTTAATGTGGACAATAAATTTGGATCAAACGCCAAAAGAAGCTACATTTAACTTGAAACACTATAAATTTAAACATATTTTTGAAATACTTCACAGCGCATTGAGGGAGTCGGAGCTGGGGGTCCATCGTTTTATCGGCCCATGCAGGCACCGCAGCATTATAGACCAGGTGCACCGCCCTACGCAACAGCCGCCTCCAATGACAACGGCATTCTCTCAACCATCAGCAATGGCTTAAACAGTTTGTATTCGAATATATTTGGTTGAGCTGCTGACAGCGGATGTTCTTTAATTTATAAGATAATTTGTGTGTAGTACCTAGAGCTAAACATGTTCGTCTATTTATTATTAAAGCAAGAAACTACAAATAAAACGTGTTTTTCAACTTTAACTCAAATTTATACACACACACAAAAGGAATTTTAAAAATATCGCCAAAATGCACAAAAAGTATCGAGTGCTCGGTGTGGCCATGCGTCGAAACGATATGTCGCACGTTTGCTTTGTGGCCTATCGATATATCGATGTGAAATCAACATCCCTAATCATTCTTTCGCCATTTTCTTTGTCGCTTTGTCGCGCTGTGGGGTATTCGGAATTCTGTGATCAAAAAGTTGTTAATAAGCATTGAAAATGGTAAATTATATGGCATTAAACAAACAATATAATAAGTTTACAGCATAATAAATGCGAGTGTAGTGAAATATTCATGTTTTCATTGATAATTTCATACAAACTGGCGTTTTCATTTGCCGGGTGTCAAAAGCCGCACGCACGCACACAAAAACACACACACACAGACAGACAGACGGGCAAAGCAGCAAGCAGCAGCCTCAAGCTGTATATGACAAGCCTACACACACGTGAGGTCGCATTTGCTTCGAGAAACTTCCTTGCATTATGTTTATATTTGTTGCAGACATGGTTTTAATGGTTGCAACTAATGTCATACATGATGCAGCATTTTTGGCTAGTGATTCAAAATCTGCAAAATGCATGCTGTTTCGACTGTTTGAGTGTTTGGCTGGGTGTGTGCTGCGCTTGACTGCCGATGAATCACGCACTATTTGGGGTTAGGTCCGATGCAATGGAAACTCAAGTTTTCTATCGAGATATATATATTAATGTGCATATGTATGTGCTGTAATTGTTATAAACAAATGGTAAATTGCAACATTATATATATTTATATTTCTGTTTGACAGGAGATGTCACTTAATCCCGTGCGCGTACTCAAGAATGAGGCGCAGGAGGAGAAAGCGGAAATGGCGCGTCTATCGTCGTTTATCGGTGCTATTGCCATCGGTGATCTGGTGAAGAGCACACTGGGACCCAAGGGCATGGACAAAATCCTGGTGGCTGCCGGCCGTAATGCGGGCCGTGTGGAGGTCACCAACGATGGTGCGACCATATTGCGTGCCGTTGGCGTCGATAATCCAGCTGCCAAGATTCTGGTCGATATGTCGCGTGTACAGGATGAGGAGGTCGGCGACGGCACCACATCCGTTACCGTCCTGGCCGCCGAATTGTTGCGCGAGGCGGAGAAACTTGTCGAACAGAAGCTGCATCCACAGATCATTGTGTCCGGCTGGCGTGTGGCCACCCAAGTGGCTCTCGAGGCATTGACCGCTGCTGCTCAGGATAATTCCACTAATAATGAGAAATTCAAGAATGATTTACTCAACATTGCACGCACCACATTGTCATCCAAGATCCTGCATCAGCACAAGGATTTCTTTGCCAATCTGGCTGTGGATGCTGTGCTGCGTCTCAAGGGATCTGGCGAACTGAAGGCTATACAAATCATCAAAAAGTCCGGTGGCACACTGAACGAGTCTTTCCTCGATGAAGGCTTTCTGCTGGACAAGAAGCCCGGCGTGCATCAGCCACAGCGTGTAAGTCACATTATTGTTAATAATATTACTCATTGTTATTGTTAAAATGTGTGCTCCATATTAACGCGTCGAAATGACTGTGACTTATGTGGTTCTCTAATTCATATCACAGCCATTTTGACGAGTTTGATGTGGCAGTCAAAATCTGCAATGCTTTTTATATATACCCTTGCATTTGGGAATTATAATATTGTCACAAAAATGTAAGTTTTCTTGGAAACAAAGCTGACTCACGTGACTCACTCACTGACATCAGCTCTGTCCTTGAGTTGAAGACACAGTTTGGCTTTTTATGTGGCTTAAAAAGATACTTTGTGACTTTTGATTGCAACATTTATTTGTATTTATTGTGCAGATTGAAAATGCAAAGATTCTCATTGCCAACACTCCAATGGACACGGACAAAATTAAAGTATTTGGCAGCAGCATCAAGGTTGATTCTTTGGCCAAGATCGCCGATCTGGAGATGGCTGAGAAGGAGAAGATGAAAGAGAAAGTGGACAAGATATTGTCACACAAATGCAATGTGTTCATCAATCGCCAGCTTATCTACAATTATCCAGAGCAGCTATTCGCTGATGCCCAGATCATGTCCATTGAGCATGCTGATTTCGATGGCATTGAGCGTTTGGCCATCTGCACTGGTGCCGAGATTGTGTCCACCTTTGAGAATCCCGCTTTGGTCAAGCTTGGCGAGTGCAAGCTCATTGAGCAGGTGATGATCGGCGAGGACACATTGTTGCGTTTCAGCGGTGTCAAGCTGGGCGAAGCCTGTTCCATTGTCATTCGTGGCGCCACACAACAGATCCTGGATGAGGCTGATCGTTCCCTGCATGACGCCCTCTGCGTCCTGGCTGCCACCGTCAAGGAGTCACGCATTGTCTACGGCGGCGGCTGCTCCGAGGCACTGATGGCCAACGCCGTGCTAAAGAAGGCGGCCGAAACCCCCGGCAAGGAAGCCATTGCTATTGAGGCCTTTGCACGTAAGTGATACGAATTGCCAACTGTTGCTTAACTGCAGTCTAAGATTGTCCTTATTATTGCAGGTGCACTGTTGTCACTGCCCACGGCAATCGCTGACAATGCCGGCTTCGATTCGGCTCAACTGATCTCGGAGCTGCGCGCTGGTCATGCTCAGGGCAATCATAATCTGGGACTGGACATGAACAATGCCAAGGTGGCCGATGTCCGTGAGCTGGGCATCACCGAGTCATTTGCCGTTAAGAGCCAGGTTCTGTTGTCTGCATCCGAGGCAGCCGAAATGATTCTTCGCGTTGATGATATCATCAAGTGTGCGCCGCGTCGTCGTGTTCCCGATAGGGGCTACTGTTAAACATTGATTCTTTCTTCTTAAGTATTTTTGTCTAGGATTTTTTTTAAAGCCTTACAACTCTCGTTTAACATCATCGCTAATTTTATGTTCTGCTTAAACAAATAACTATACAAAAAAAAAAACCACAACAACACATACACACAAACACACACACTCGCACTCGTATAAGCACCAGCTCAATTGGCATTCTTCAAATTGTTTGTGACCATTTCAAATCTGTTTTTGTTAAAACGAAATTTAAAACTTTTGTTGCCCAAGCTCAGCTTAAAACACTAAAGAGAGAGAACCGAACAAAAACAACTAAAAACAAAAAAAAAACATTTAAAAAATGTCTAAAAATCCACAATTCAACAACAACACACACACATACACACAAGCAACTTGTAAATGAATACAATTTTTGTAAACATTTTATGTGCAAAATGCAAAAATTAAGCGAAAACAACAACAGCAAAATAATAATAAAAGATTGATATTTATGCTTAACAAAACTAAAAATTAAACCTTGTTTTTCATGTCTTTTTTTACGGAAGCTGAGATTTTTGAGTCTAAGAGCACTTTGAATTTTAATTGGAGTTGTAGTTGAATTCCAGATCCAAGAACAGCGATGAACGCGTTCCATTGACTTAATAAAACAATTAATAGTTAAACATTGCAAACATATTTTATATATATATTCTTTTTAATATTTGTTGTCACAATCGAAACATAATTTAAATATATCGTTGTTAAATTCCGCTGTTGGGAATTATCTGCGAGTATAAAACCAGTTTGTGGCGCGCAGCGTTTTATTTTAGGATAATACATAGTTGAAATATATATAGTATATACTATTTGTATATACCGTAGGTAGTTTGGTGAGTACAATGTGCATTCCCTTTTTCGCCGCTCAAGAAACTAAACAAAACACTTTAACACAAATAAATGGCTAAGTAGGCGGATGGTCTATAAAATACAATATTTACAGCATTGCCGTAGAGATGGAAGAATCTCAGACTTAACTTTATCGTTGGGCTAAATACGCGGCCATACGCTAGCAAGAGAGAAAGAGACTCTGCATAGAGCGAGATGTATATATATATATATATATATATAGAGAGAGAGAGAGAGAGATAGAGTTAAATCCAAAAAGAGAGAGAAAGATAGAGATTACTGCAGACAGAGATAGCAAAATGAATGGGCCGTTGGGTTTAACAGTACATGGCATTAAGTGAGCGTCGTCCAATAGAACGCCTTGCTTGCTTCCAGGTCGAGTGTAGCGGGTGTATTTGAATCCTTTAGGAGATTGCGCATTCCTTTTCACCATGCTTCGGCACACAGTCCAGCACGAGGGCAACAGCCCGAGACATGTAAGTCATGGTGCCATAGCTGCCGCTGGGCGCGCTGTAAAGGAAAGAATACATATAATATATATATTTTATGTTGGAATCAGAGCTATATATAAATGACAAATTTCAAACTGTTTAGATTGAAATTAAAAATTATTTAAAATTATAGTATGATTGTACAAATTGAAATCTTTAAAAATTATATTATTGTATTAGTGGTTTTCTTGGTAACTATTTATTTTTCTAAATACTTGGTTTTTTGATACTTTGAATAAGACGTTAATGATTGTAAATTTGAATTTGTATTATTATAATAAATTCGAAATGTTCTGGCTCCTCACCTGTCATAGAGATGTTGGCAAATGTAGGCGGCGCCACCGCAGAGCAGCATGCCGGAGGCAGCCTGCTGTTGCTCCTTGCCATCCTTGAGCTTAGCACAGCATAGTGTTGCATCGCCCTGCACCTTGCGTTGATCCTCCAAGAACAGCTGATTGGCCTTGTGCACCAGATGCTCCACGCAGATGATGTCACCCAAAGATGGCACCATATTGTGCTCGGTAACAAGTGTTAAAACCATAAGAGCCTCGACAACCAGCTGTCTGTATTCGGGCTGTGGTATTTGATTTAGAGCAGTTTCCACCTCCAATGCAAACTTCAGCTCGCCCGGCGTCATCTCCTGGGTGAGACTCTGCTGCAATACGCGTCCCTCGATGGCCAGGCCCTGGCATTTCTCCAGCACGGTCCAAACACGGGAGTAGAAATCACGAGGCACACGATTCAGGGCACCATCAAGACGACGACGACGCAACCACTGACCCTGACGATCGTCAATGGTGGCAACCAGCGCATCCTCGCCTTCGGGATCGCCCAGACCAATTTGGCTCTTCTTGCTAACCCGGCTCGATTTACAGCTGACAATGGACAGATTACCGCGAGCAACTGCAAAGGTGAATAAAGGAGCATTGTTAAGTGGACTCCAAGTGGAATTTTTTAACAACTTTACCACTGCTGACGGCAAACTCCTTGCCGCTGAGTATGTGATAGAGCAGATTCTTCATCTCGAAGGGTGACAGGTTAAGTAGATGCTCCGAGGCGGCCTCGCCGCCACAGTTAAGCGTGCGCGATAGCTCCTTGGCCATGACCTGAATGATGAGGCCAACGCGGAGTCGCAACATCTCATGGAACAACTGCGGTTCCGTGCGTATAAACATGGCCAGATAAACCATCAGCTCCTGTGTCAACATGGCCGTACTTTCATCATCCCCATAGGCCTATAACAAACAGGGAATCATGGATTACAATGTTATCTCCATACAGATCTCTTAGTATTACTCACATCGTGTATAAGCTGACGCAGCTCCACCTCTGGTAACGGTGCCGTGATGGTGTGCTCATTGTTCGGCGGCATGCCGACGGTGACCTGCTTCTGACGCACCAACAGATCGGTGACTGCCTTGCCCAGATCCTCGACACGCTTGCCCAGCATGCCGGCGGTGTGACGCACCAATCCCCAGAGCTTCTGTTGGCAAGCCTTCTCGTAAAGGCCCTTCAGTAGATCCCTAACGGTGACGACGCGTCCCTCCTCCAGCATGCCTTCAGATTGAGAAGAATCGTTGTTATTTAAGCTGTTGTTGTTACTGGAGCCGGCGGCGGAGGCGGAGGCAGCGACGGCGGCAGGTGCAACTGGAGCGGAGATGGCTTTAACAATCGTCAAATTGGCATTGTCCTTATCCTTGAGGGCGCTGATCGCTGTGGGCGTAGTTGCATCAATTATCACTGTGGGCACATATGACTTCTTGGCCACATTACCAGCACCACCATCACTACCATCACCATCACCACCACCACCACCACCACCACCAGCAGTTGACAATTCAAGCATCACATCGTCCAAATCGAGCTCTTTTGTTTTTGTTTTTGTTTTGATTTTGTTTATTTATTGTTGTTATCATATTTTGTTGGTTAGTTGGGTTCGTTATGCGAGGGATTGGGAGCGCGTTGTTGTGAAGATGCGAGTTTTGTGAGGCCATTGTGAGTTAGTTGTAGTTGTAGTTTTAGTTGTGGTTGTGGTTGTTGGCAAGCCAGAAAATGTGTTAAATTTCGGTTTAGGTTAATGATTTATGATTAATGGCAATGAGCAGATGGAGCGTATTGAATGCGTGGTTACATTTGTGTGTGTGCGTGTGTGAAAATAAAATATATAAAAGAAATATAAGCGGTTAGAAAATTAACAAGAAATTAATTAAAAAGCGGCTAAAGCATAAACCAAATAAATGTGAGTGCAAATTTAGTGTGTATAACAGTGTAAGATAGTTTATATAATAGTATATCAACTACTATAAGAGTAAAGCAGTTTTGTATAATAGTATAACACTTGAATGATTATGAATTAGGAATGCGGAGAGACACAAGTGATAGAGAGGAACATAAATGACACAAAGGGAGGTAAATAAAATGGGAGAAAGGGAAAAGGGATTGCAGTTGGATTGGATTGGATAGACAAAGAGATAGGGTATAAAGATAAGTATCGGAAATAAGTAGTATTTAAATACAACACCAACAACATTATACAAATAGCCCAATATAGACATACAGGAGGCCAAATAATCTGATCTAAATCAGATACAACACTTACCAGCCGCATTATCATCGGTTTTATGCTTTAAGCCCAGGCCAGCTGTAGATACGAACATGAAGGATTTGGACAAGAACGAGAGCACAAAGCAAGTTTACAAATAGAACAAATTACAAAACAATTAAATGTTGATTATGACGAATACCCAATGCATAAAGGGAAGGATGCAACCAAAGGGAACTCTTAATTCAACCCATGGCTTCGATTTTACAAAAAAGAACCAAATTAACAGCACAAATCTATCAGATATCGGTTCACAATTTGATATGTCAAACAAATGCTGAAAGACATTTCTTAAAATAGATTTATTTAGTTTAAGCCGAAATTGTTGTTTTTTTGGCCAGAAAAAGAGCCATCGAATCCAAAAAAATAAATAAATAATATCAAATCCTTGTTGTTCCTATTAAATAACATCTTGTAATTTAAAAAAAAATATTTAAAACTTATTCAACATCATTGCGTTATATCAATTATTAAACTATATGTGGAAATAGCTATCGATAAAAATAAAAATATAATAAATGCAGAGATCATGAAATTGCTTTATATAGGTGGAAACCAGAGAATCAAACCGAAACAAATATCGGTTCCGGTTTCAGTACGTCCCGAAACAACTATTTCGAGAAACGGTTCTATTTCGGTATTTTCCTTTCGGTTCCGGAAATCAAAAAATAATTGAATGTTATAAAACAAAAATATGTTAAAAGATTTGTACATATTATACATACGTACTATATGTTCGTATTTTGTCGAGATAAACCAAATTTTAATTTAAAGTTTTTTTTTGAATAGAAATAAATAGAAAATGAATAAGCAAAATAAGATATGTTTCGGTTTTCGGTTCTTGTAAAATAATTTATTTCGGTTACGGTTCCGGTTCGGGTACTCAAGATGAAACGGTTTAACCGGTTTCGCTATTATTCCTTGGTGGAAGCAATTCAAGTCGTGAAACGATAGGTTTGATTTTTATGTTGCTAACTCAGATTGTAAAACCGATTGCCAAATTTAAAATATCTAGACAACCCATATACATATAGTAGGTAATCTATCTTTTCAGTTGGATGTGTATTAGTGTAAATGTAGCATATGTGTATTTGTTGTGATTTAGTGTATCATCTAGAAATGGATTTAATCCTTTTTGCAAATGCGGCTAATAGCTTAACTACATATGTTGGCTTAACTGATTAGAGCATCTGTTGATGGAGGAATCGCACTTACCCGTATTGAAATCCAGACCTTGTGTGTCCACCAAATACTGCAGGATGTCGCCCTGCTCCTCCAGATTCTCCGTCTCGCGTAGCATGGCAATCAGCTCCTCCACCTCTGTGTCCGCAAAGTTTGTGTCCGCACGATGGCGTTGGATGAGAATTTTTGGCACTGTTACTTTAATTGTTGTTGTTTAATTGTTGATGATATGGTTGTTGTTGTTGTTGTTGTAGAAGGTGTAAAACGCAAAGGGACAAACATAAATGAAACCGAAAAGCAAACAAAAGAAAACAAATATGAGAACCACTACAAATAATACAAGAGAAAGAATCAAAAGAGAAATGAAAAGAAACTGGGAACTAACTCTCTTGCTGTCGCACGAATTCGCTGCGTCGATCGATGGCCGAGCGACTGTGCAGCGGATCCACGGGATACATATTCTCGCGAGCCACAAGCTCACCGCCCATCTGTGGTGGCGAGGTGGGTCCCTCCTCGGGCGTGGTGGCAAACACGCTCACGTGTCCCTGCTTGCTCGCCTGCAGCCATGGCGGTGGCACAACCGAGGAGAGGCGTCGCTCGGTCAGCGGGGAAGGTCCCTCCATGCCCAGATTGTCAGCTACAACAGAGATAAACAGAAAAGAGATTAACGCTTGAAATCATTTTTACAACTAATAGTAAAAATATCAAAATTAAAAAAAAAATAAACATCCCAAAACTAAGAAACTTGCCGTAAGAAATTACAAATTAGGACAAAAACACATTTAAAAAAAATTTAAAACCAAACATTTAAAAAATCCGAAATCAAAAATATTTTTTTTAAATGACGCTGATTTTATAAAATCAAATAGATTTTAGCCATTTAACTTTTTCCTGCTTTACTTTTATTATTCTGTTTAAGTTTCAGTGATATTCTATGTGAAATCACCTACGAGAATTTGAGAATTGGATTCCCACAATTGGAAAAGGAAATTCGACCAGAGTAAAAAAAAAATAACACAGTTTGTTCCTAATATTATTAACCAAGGCTGCAAACCTCCAAAATTTTGTTAAAGGTTCGGTTCGGCGGTTCGAACCATAGAGCAAGACATCGGTTCGGTTCGCGAATTGGTTTATATACCCCCTGAACCCAAGGTTTGGGTTCGAACCTTGGTTCAATTTCGTACAAAAAAATATTTTTATTGGTATACATTTTTCTCTACATTTTGAACTAATTAAAATTTTTTTTCAAAGAAATAAAATTTTGATGATAATTTAAATTTATTTGAAGATTTTAATATGACTTATTTTAATCCGAAGTCTCAAATAACTACGTAATATTAGAAAACTATAAAATGTATGCAATTATTTTGTTTTTTCGAACCGAACCTTTTATTTTAGAAAGCGGTTCGGTTTAGGTTCGGGTTCGCTAAGTAAATAATTTGAAGGGTTCGGTTTATGAACCCGAACCGAACCGGTTCTACAAGGTTTGGTTCAGAACCGGTTTGCAGCCTTGTTATTAACTATACATTTTTTTCAAATTTAAATACTCTAAAGTTTTTCAAATTTAAATCTTCTAGTTCCAAGCATATTTTTCTGAAACTTGCTGCAAGTTTTTCGTATTTACTTACAGTCAACGTTGATGGAGCGCGTCTTTTTGATGGCGCCCTTGCAGGACATGCGTCGTCGGAGATGACGTGGACGCAACTGGCCGCCACGAAGGTTCATCGTGCTGCGATTGCTGAAGGAGCGCAACAGATGCTCATCCAGATAGGTCTGCACATCCGGATGCAGGCGATCCGGATATCCATCCTCGGTGCTGCCCAAGAAGCTCAAGTCCGTAATGGCCGAGGTGTTGAGGAAGTCCTTCAGGCTGCCCAGCATCACCCGTGTGCCATTTATATAGCCAGACTTTAGCTTCCGCATCGTCTGAATCATTGCCAGCGGTATTTTGTCCTGGTCTGTGATGGATACCGCATCAGAACAAAACACGTTAGCAATTTCAAATTGTGATTGTGATTGTAATTATTTGTATGGATTGGTGTTGCATGGATGGATTAGGTAGAGGGATGATGGTGTGTGGTTAGCTGTCGCCACTTATAACTACTGTTTAATCACAAAACTACAACAATAACCGACATACGCAGGGATTCACTCAAGGATTAACCACTTGACCAGCACCAGTTGTGGGTTTATTTCATATTCTAAGTATTTTTGGGTTAAGTGTGCAGCCCAAGCAGCGTGCAATTGAGGGAGATTACAGGGTATACAGAATTAACAAGGAATCTACTCGTAAGTTCTCGTACTCAATTGATCGATACACAGACGACGAGGCGATCACCATCTTCTTGGCCAGACTCGAAATTAAACTGCATAGCTGATCTGTTAATATAATATTATGACTACAGATTATCCTATTTTTGCAACACATCAAAGCTACCAATTGATATAGAGCTATTTGTAAAGACTGCAAAACTTTAAAATTTTTTAGAAAATTCCCTTGCTAAAAATATATACAATACAAAAAAATGCATTTTCTAAATGGTTTTCCTATTTTTCGTGATTTAAGAAGTCTATAAAACTATTTTATAAAAAGATTCTTACTCTCAAAAGCATCTAACTTAGTATGAAGATTATTTGAAATTAACTTGAAATTATTTTCCAACTGTTTCAAAATCAATCCTAAAAAAATTATTATCTAACCTACTTTTAAGAAAATAATCCGGTTTAATTTAAAAAACGAACCGAGTTGACCCTCTCAACAAATTAATTGGTTTATCAACAGTTTTTAGATCAAATCTTTACACTTATAGCTTAAATTTTAAAACGTGTTTATCTCTAACTAGACATACTTTTTTCTAATGGATATTATAACTGCAAAGAAACCTTTGAAATAATGTTAAATGAAAATAAAGCGCACAAGAAAAGCTGCCAATTAAATTAAAAAGCACATTTATTTTAATCTGCAAAGGATAAAGAAATGTATAGCCTCAATATTTAATTATTTAAGCTTTAAAGCACATTAAAGCTTTCAAACAAGTTAATGATGTTGATTGAATGGATTTCTAAGCGCTTTAAGCTCTGACAACAAACATAATCCTCTCAAAGAGAGCGAGAGAGAGATAGAGAGTGAGATAAAGATTTTAGGCAAGTGTCATTGTTGCATTAACAAATTGTGAATAATATAAATCACATGAAAAACGAGTAGATTGTAATTAAGTGGAAAGTGATAGAAGGAAGAAGCAGAAGCTCTTAAAGATCAACACATACAAACATACATACAAACATATGTACATATTATAATCATAATCAGCATATCAAATCACATGTCCGTGTGTATGTGTATGTGTGTATGCAACGTATTGTTGTTTTTTGTGATATTTCGATTGGGATTTTAATTTTAATTTCAGTTTTTTGTTGGGTTTTTTTTCGTTTTTTTTTTTTTTTATTTGTTGCTATTGGGTTTTATTGGCATGTGGGTGTAGTTGACATGAGTAATTACCTAGCATATAATGCGTTGCCATTAATGTGATTGTCGGCCTGCCCAACATGTGACGCCAATTGTTGGTCAAGAAGGCTAAGTTTGTGGTAAAATTGCTTGCGAGCAGATCGGGATCGCGGGTCGTGTAGTATTCTTCATAGTCGATATGCTGTGTGTGTTGCAATTGTTATTGTATTTGGTTGTTCATTGGTTGTTGTCGTTGTTGTTGTTGTTGGTTAGGCACGAATTATACAAAAAGAGAACGAGAGATTTTTTGTTGTTGTTTTGTTTTGTTGTTTCTTTTTTTTTGTTTTAGCCAATTTTATGTTCTACTTGGAAAACAAGTGGAAGTGGGAGTGAGTGGTGGGCAGGACGGGGCGGGGCGGGGCGGGGTAAAGTGTGAGAAAGGACAAAAAGTGCTGAGCAAGGAAAGAAATTAAGAAAAAATCCTGTGGGACTTGATGTCAATGTGATAACATTAGTCAATACAGTTATTCGACATACTTTTATTATAGATTTGGAAAGCTTCTGATTCCTGTTACTTCTAAATAGTAAGCCATTGTCTACACTTAAATGTTAACTATTTCGAGTTGTTCATCATATTCAGATTTGACTGTATGGGCTGTATCAAAAACTTAAGATTAAAAAAAAAATCAAATATATTCAAGTTACTTATTTAAGCAATTTAAATATGAATTAAGTTATAAGGTGTTTTTGCACCAAAACTGATTCTTTTTTTTCTTGATGGTGCAATGGCACTTTTTTATTGGAATTTGCTCTTTTTTGGCTTCAACAAGACTTTCTTGAAAACTATTGAAATCGAATTATACTGAAATTACCAACACATGTACATTTTTAATATCGAAAAAAAATAGTACGTAAACTTTGGACTTAATCGAAGGTATTTTGTTAATTTCTCAAAAATATTCGCAATTTAATTATTTTTTATTTAATAATCAATTTAATCAAAGTTTTTAAAAAATTTCGTTTTGCAAAAAATTTGGTTTATTTATAAAAAAAAATTGGTTAGTTTTCATGAAATTGTTTCTTTTTTTTAATCAAATTGGCTCTTTTTAAACATTATATTGGCTCATTTTTAATTTATTAAAAATAAACCGGTCCCACAGGTATTGATGTGTTGGAAATGAAAAGGAGAGCGGAAAAGTGAATAGAGCGTGATGAGGTAGGAATGTAACTAAACAAAGCAGCTAAATACAGATGTCTTCAAATAAATAATACAATGCTTTGGCTGTGGTTTCATGTATGTATGTATGTATGTGTGTTTGTGTTTGTATATGTGTGTGTGTGTCTACAACCAAAGAACTAACTAAGAAGTTAACTAAATATAATTTATAATCAACTCAACCAAACACTAGTCAAATTATGTGCGTGTATATGTGTGTGTGGGAGTGTAACTTAAGGTATAAGAAATAAGATAAACGCAACCCTTGCAAATTAAAAAACAATACAAAAATACCATACACACACACATAGGAAAAGAAATTAACAATACAGGAAATTAATTGATACAAATTAATAAACATGTGAATGTACGAAATTTGTATATTATATAGATAATATACATATGTATAAATATAAAAACTGAAAAATTGATTGGATTTATGCAAGGTGGACCGACCTAAGTGGATGCGCTTCAGGACCAGCGTCACTAATGGACGCCCCAGCAGATCCCAAGCTGACTTGAGAAAATTTATCTCGCCTTTAAGGATGTCGATCATGAGCTCGTTATCGGAGGCGATATAGAAGCGCGACAAGTCGACAAACTGATGCGTTGTACAATAATAATAATCAATAAATAATAAGTTAAAAAAAAAAAAACAAATAGAAATCAATTAAGAAAACGTAGTATCAATTGCAATAAATCAGTAGAAAATCAACATATGGAATAGAAATATATATAGAGAGAGATAGAGACAGTACAGCAGCAGTACTGAGTGCGGGAAGGAAGAAATGCGATATGTTTAGATCCGTGCAATTTACCTGCGGGGTAAAAGCAAAGATGCGATCCTTTAGAGAATACAATTTGCTGGTGCTAAGTATGCCAACATCTCGAGATTTACGTCCACTGAGTCCCAGCTTGCGATTGCGTCCCAAATACGTGTACAAGTGGCTGAGCACACGGGCCGGTTGCACCTCAATGGGTGCGACCTCTGCAATCGTTTGCACATGCAGATCATGCTCGGCTAGTTTGTCCCGGATTTCATTGTCCTCGGCTATGATGACCACCTGGACGACAACATCAGGTTTCTTTTGTGCGCCCAGTCGACGATTCAATGGATCCAGCTCACCCACAGCCAAGAATCCCTGCATTAGTTGAAATGTTTAAAATGAACATTCAATTCTTTAATGATCTACGCACCTCCTGCAGCAGACGACCCAAAATAAAGAGCGATTGACCCCATAGAAATGGACAGCGGCCAACAACTTCGCGATTTTGTGAGCCAGGCTTTTGATATTCCGCACCAACTAGATCCTGGGGCACGGCATAGCTTTCGGGTATCAGTAGTGTGCCATCTTCGGAGCGTACCATGATCTTCTCCAGTTTATCGGCATACTCCTGCACCGAGCGTTTCTCATTTTGAAATGCATGGAACAGTATCAGATAGCAAAAGAAGAGCGGCCACTCGCACTCAATGTTCTCAAACATGCGCAGCTCCCAACGTTCGTAATAAAGTCGGGAGGGATCCTCTTTGGGTGTACGATAGCCATCGCGCAGGAAACGCTTGCAGCCATACTTTCCCTGCAGTCGCGATAATATTGCATCTTTTGTTTTGAGTATGAGCTGTGCATCATCAACGGCGAATGCCGGGAAGCCAATCACACACAGCAGTCCCGAGTCCAGCTCCTTGCTGTTGGACTCGCGTGGCAGCATCGACTGTAGCACAGCCTGGCACTTGTGTGCCTCATCGGCCAGCACATGTATGACACTGGCGGGTCCTCCGCGTGCTCCAAATAAATCCAGCTCATTCATGGCTTCAAGTGCCGCCTTGGCCATGCCAATTGAGCTGGCATTCAACTCGGGTTCACCTACAAATTGACATTAATCATGTTAATTTCAGCTTTAGCTTTTTGTAATGAGTGAACTCACCATGATTGGTTTTATCGCCACGCTCCCAGATGCCATAATCGGGAATCGAGTAGGCGGATTCAATATAGAATACCAAATTTTGTATAAAAGATACCTCGTCCAATGTAAAGACAATCTGCAGACCGGAAGCGGTCATCTGTGCCAGTATGAGCAGGTATAGGGAAACAGCATCGATTTGCAAGTGTCCCCATTCGTTGTCACCAACAACGGGCAAACCGTTCTTGCTGGAGTACTTGGCATGCAGTGAATCGAAGGGGCTTTGGGTCATTTTGAACTTCTCGACCTTGTCCTTTTGATTCATCATGGCCATGAGAAGGCCGCGCATTAACTTAACACAGCTCTGCTCCAGCTCATAGCACTTGGCGCGATCCTCATCCTGATCGGCAATCTTCTTGTAGGCCATGGACAGACCCCACACGGCCAGAATGCAGTAGACATTGTCGCGTATCCAGGCATGCGAATTGATATTCGAGGCGGGAAACAGACCGGTCACTGGCTCCTGATGTGCCAATATCAGACGATGCACAATCCGCTGGTAGTAGTCCAGGCGAACGCCTGAATTGCTACGCGATCGCATCCCAATTTCTGTATGCTCCACGTTCTGTTGCATATGCAGAGGTAAACAATTTATTTATTTATTTATTGTCTATTTAAGCACGAACAAATACTTACATAATTCTTTCAACGAGCGTTTGTTTTCGTGAATGCGGCGTGTGATTTTACTATGCGTATGTAATTGTTGTAATTGTTGTCAATGTCTTAGGGCACTGCACCCCGCGACCCACAACCCGCCCACAATCCACAACCCACAAGCACACAGCAGCAGCTGGCTGCACTTAAAACCTGCTGGAATCGCTTTCAAGGCTCTAAAACTGTAGCATTATCAATGTCAATTTCTGTTTGGCCACTGGACGCGTACGCAATGGCTTAACTTAAAACACTTGTCGATGGTTGAATTTCAGAAATTAAGAATAAAATCGGTAGAAATGCTAAAATTATACACCGAAATGTCAACTGAATGTCACGCCGAATATCGATGTATCGCCTCAAACAATTTTAGTGCTATCGATTATAGATTTTGACGATTACATGACCGGGCTGCCACACTCAAAACTGAAAATTCGCCAAAAAGCAAACTAGAACCAATTTCATTAAAAGAAAAACAAGCTTTTAAAGCTTGTGGAGAGAAAGAAAACGCAAGAGATAACCAGTTTTAATAAAAATAAAACAAAAAGACCAGGTCTCCAGCAGAAAAGAAAGATACTTCAGTTATGTCCAAGTGCGGCAATTCTAGCTAGACTACTCAACTAGCAGCAGTGTGCTATTTTATCGATATCTACTTTGCGTTGGCGGGAAGAAATTCAAATTACTTTTCTATGCCAAGGCTCCTTAATGTAATCGATGTTGTTCATGTACCAGTTTTCAGTTAATACAAATACTTGATTTACACGACCTTGTTCTAGCTCCAGTAGCCTAAACATACATATGTACATACATCTAAGGAAGTGAAATCTGTATCTTCAATGCTCTAGCAAATCTGGTTTTTCCGGATACTCTTACATTAACAACTATGCAAATTTGGGAGAGCAATCACTATCACAGCTTTTTGACCCCTCTCAGCCGAAACATTAGCCCCAAACTGATAAGATGTTCTTTTTCAATGAACAAAAATTTTATTGAAAGTTGAGCATCGTCAGCATGTTAAGCAGCAATTTTCCGATCTTGGCAATACTTTGCACCATACTGGCCTTGGTCAATAGCGAACGTAGTAAGTTAGTTAACTGGCAACATATTATCGATTCTTCTAATTTATTTGAAATTTATTAGAACCACTTATTCATTACGGCCGCTGTAAGGTGCAGGGCAAAATTGGCTACTGTCTAAATCCACAGCAATGTTGGGAAAAATCTGTAAACTTTACCATGGGCAACCGTACTCTCTGTCCAAACCAAGGGCAGAATAATTTGGTTTGCTGTCGTAAAAATCCTGTGGAACGATTCACAACTCCACAGACCGTCGTTTTACCCCAGCCAGGAGTTTGTGGTATCGATGCCAATGGCATTGCAGATCGAGTTATAGCCGGCACAGTGTCGGGCATCATGGAATATCCATGGATGGCTTTGCTCCGCTACACAAGTGATGGTAAATTCTCTCTGTCTTTATTTCTTTCTATCATAGTTGCTTGTGTTTTTAAAGCAATTTATATGTTTTTCTTTGTTTTAAGCTAAGTCTTTATTTTACCATGATTTTATTTATTTCTGCTTCATTTTCCTAACATGTGTAGCTTTTCAAATCTAACTTTTTAAACGGTCAAATTTAAGCAACTTAACTCAGGCTCTTATCTATATTTAAATTTAATTTATATATCCTTTCGATTACAATATTAATTTATTTGAAATAATTAATATGTTGGAGTGGTGTATCAAATAAGCAGAGTCACTGTATAACAGAATATGTTAGATAATTTCACCTTGTCCGAAAAGAAAGCAACTGTGATGAACAGGTTCTAAATCCTAAATCTAAATGTTTTGCAGGCGAGGAATACAGCCATTTGTGTGGAGGCTCACTCATCCATGAGCGTTGGGTTTTGACAGCGGCGCATTGTGTTCCTGCCAGGGATGCGGACCAACAGTTGAAGCAGGTTCGCCTTGGCGAGTGGAATACAACAAGTTCGCCAGATTGCCAGCAGTTCAGAACAGATCGTCAATGTGCTCCACCTCACATAGATGTCGATATTGAACGCATCATAGTACACGAGCTGTATACACCTTTAAACAATTATGCAAATGACATTGCATTAATCCGGCTCAATCGGACAGTGGTCTTCACTAATTTTATTACGCCCATTTGTCTGCCAGCAGCAACTAATAATGAAGAGTATGCCTATGACACATATGCCATGGAAATTGCCGGTTGGGGCAATACGGAGCAACGGACCTTCGGAGGCAATACGATTAAATTGAAGGCCGTACTTAACGTAGTGTCCATAGCGAATTGCCGCCAGATCTATGCCCAGCTTGTGTCCGGTCAAATGTGTGCTGGCGGCGATACTTCAGCGGGCACCTGCCGTGGCGACTCCGGTGGCCCACTGATGTTCCTGGATACTATGAGCACCAGCCGCTACTATGTAGCTGCTGGCATTATATCTCTTGGGTCGTCCAGTTGTAATAATAGAGGAAGACCAATGATTTTCACCAGGGTCGAACACTACGTAAATTGGATAATTGGCGCCATGAGCATCAATTCTTAAGCCAACATTGCTGCCAGACATTTAACGGCTAAATTAGCCAATTTTGTAATTGATGTTATTTTTATGAATCGAGTGAAATAAATCGATGATCAACCGAAAAATTGCTGAAATTGCTATGCAAATAGCTAAAATACTAGCCAACTGTGTGCGGCCACACTGATAAAAGAAAATTTTAGTTAATGCTAATTTGAAAATGCTATTGCATTGCAATAAATTAATAATTTGATGAAAACATTTTTATGAAGGTTTGATGTTCGTCGCCGTAAGGGAAGAGAACTTACAAGTTTAATACTAAAAAAAATTATTAAAAAAATTCACAAAATTCTGCAAAATTTTCTTCAATATTAAGAAAAATTAATAAAACAAATGTGAATTATCTGGGTGCAATCAATTTTTCAATTTGATTAAAATGGTACACTTTGCCCGATATTAAGATATTGCAGGGTGGCAGCCTTTGAACCGGGTGGAACCGTTTGGGCATAAAACTTTTTTGTGGTTACTTTTGAAAAGTCTTACCAAAAATTGTAATAGCAAAACTTGGTTGAAAATAAATTTAAGTTGCCGGATTTCCAGCTATAGCAATTATGCCATTTTTTTTTTAGCAAACGGACTCTGAAATAGCCAGAACTAGCTATAAAATAGCAAAGTTGGTAACAGTTCTTTTCAAAGAACAGTGCTAGCAAATTTCAAAAGGCCAAGACAGGCCATAAAGCAGCTAAATTGGCAACCCTGATGTGAATAAACATACACATGCGTAATATAATTTTATATGTATATATGCATGTATTTGCCAAAAGTTGGGGATGTTATAAAATAGGAGTAGCTCCCTCACGTCCTGCCGATCCGTCTGTTCCGTCCAGTCTAGTCCCGTCGACTACGCTTGCGCTCCGAGTGGCTGCCGCGTTCATTCTTTTCGTCGGCACGCTTTGGCGCCTTTTTGGCCATGTTCAAGAACTTATCCAGACCGAAGGGATCCTCTTCCTTCTCAAACTCAACGGGCCCGCTCCGTTGAGCGGCAGCTGTCTCTCTGGATCCGGCACCAGAGAATTGCTTGTCGGGCACAAAGCGTTTCGTATTGACAATCGTGTCCAGATCACCACCATAGTTGTCGCTGTCCGCCTGTTTGCTGGGCCGATAGATGTGTGCTCCCATCGTATTGGAATCGCGCCATGGCTTGTCATACACATTGTAGGCCTCATCATCCCCATAGCCGGAGTCCATTCCCTTGGTGGTGTTAAACAGACGCTGATCGAACAATGTTTCGCCGGTGCCAACGCTCTTGGCTGGCAATCCCAATGCAATCTGTTCGGATATATCACGCTCCCGCTCACGCTGTAGCTTGGTGCGTTTCTCTGGCGCGGCTCGCATTAGATTCCGATCACGTTGTCGTTCCCTTTGTCGCTCCGCACGGAGATCATTGCGCTCGCGGGCATCGACTCCGCCCGAACCACTGGGCACATCCGCCTCTGGATTGCGCAAACCTGCACGCTCCTCACGTGCCCGCTGTGCCATCATGCGCAGCATATCCTCCTTCTTCTCCTTCTCCTTCTGTGCCAGTTTCTTCTCCAACTGCGCTCGCGCCTCAACGGCCTCGCGAGCCTTACGATCCGCTATGTACAATGCCTCGGCCATCTTGGCAAACTTCTCGTTGATGTGGACCTGCTGCAGACCACGTCCATCGGCAGCCAGACGTTTATCGAGTGGTATGGTGTAACCTAGAGGAAATTAAAATAAATTAGCTCATTTAGATTGCTATTGCAATTGATTGATAGGTCAAACCTTTGGCGTTCTTCCAGTTGGATATGCAGGGCGGTATCTTCCATTCCTTTTGCTCCTTCACTGTCACCTTACGTGAGGGCGAGTGCAGCACTGGCGCTGGTGGGGATGGCGGTCCACGTGGTATCTTCTTGTTAATGCGGAACTTTGGCGGCTCCATGGGATCCAGCTGTGCCTCCACCATGCGAATGACCCGCTGCTTGGCACCCGAGTTAAAGGCGTCTCCCTGCTGCGATGGTGTATATCGAATGTATTGAGCAGGCGCTGCCTTTTGTGCATGGCGCACTGGAAGTGCAGAGGTAATCTTTTGATTGGTAAGCTTCTCCAGTGCCAGTCGAGTCTCCTCGGTTGTCTCGGCAACCGTTTCCTCATCTGGACGCTGCAGCTCATCCGCATCCTCGGCCAACACCTCAGCGGGCAACAGCTGCGATATCGAGGAATATACAATTTTGTCCTTTCCGTGTCCCTGACGGGCAATGGCATCATATTTGACTTTGCCTTTGTCATCCAGACGCACAGCCAGCGCATCTGACTTCTTTCCCATATTCGCAGGCGCTCCAAGACCTTGAAAACAACCACAACAACAACAGAACAATAAATCAATATAAACGTTTTCTGTTTTCCTACGGATTCTTACCTAGCGGATACTGTGCCACATGAATCTCAGGGAAGGCGCCACCATCGCCAAAGTCGGCTTCTGTCCGTGGTATCCAGTCCTTGCGTTGTCCGTAAGGTGGCGCTGCGATTTTGGCGGAAACCAAGGCACCAATCATTGGAGCACCTTTGGCTGCCATGCGACGCTCGTCCTCGCGATCCCATACCGCATTTGTCGGCGTGGGCAGCAGACTTGATAACGACATCACAATTCTTTTGCTATTTGTTTATTATTTTATGATTAATGATAATTTTTGCGACAGATTTACTAAAAAACAACGATGAAAAGATGAAAAACACACACGCGTTAGTGTTAGTATAAAGCGATGTGGCAACCTAACAGAAAAAATTGCAGCTTATTTAAACGTCTGGCAGCCTTGAAAACTGAACTAGCTCAGTTCTCTTTTAAGTTCCTTTTCCAAAAATTATCTTTTTGGTTATTTTTGTTTGTTTTTTGTTTTATTAATGATAATCACTGACGCAATAAACAAACGAAAAATACTTTACAATCGAGTACATTATTAGTGCTGCCAGATAGTTTAACTATGAAAGCCACATCGATAAAAATCGAATCGACAATAATCAGTGCTGCCATTGAAACAGCTTTTTAAATTCGAAAATACATACTTGATTTATTAGATACATAAAGATTGTGAAAGATACATATTAATAATTATTGCGCATGCGTTCAATGGGTTTCCTTGGTTGAATACGCAAACGCTTCGACGAACTGGCTGGAGACGTGTGACCTCTATCTCTATATTGATTGTCCAGCGTTTGAGTTCGTTTACGTTTCATGCTCTGTATATCTTCAGCATCATCTTGGGAGTGAATGGTGCGCACCAATGAACCGGCAATGGAGGCACAACGTCGGATTAAAGAGCCCGATGTGCTGTTAGTGCTAGTGTTTTCCTTGTCCACACTGCGATCCGTTTTTAGAGTCGCCGGCAAACGCATGACCGATGACATGAGTGACCAGAGTCGTCCTGGTTCCGACTGTGAGACAGCAGTTGTGGACTTCTTATCATTATGCGTGGATGCGCTGTTTGGCAAGAACACCTCATCGTCGCTTTCCACATCCTGTACACAACTGAAGGCTTTTTGATTGTAGCACACTCGCAACGGCGGACGAGCACGCGGTCCCAGTGGACGTGACACCGGCGGTTGTAGTTTCTTGGGCGAGAACTGACCGCTCAGCTGGCGCGGCACAATTTGCTGTCGACGACGCTCCTTGTTGGTGGCTTCAGCGGTTGGGCTGCCGGGATCGGTGGTTGGGGTGGTGCTGGGATTAGGCGTATAAAAGATTTCCTTTTCCTCTTGTATGGATTCATCGCTTTGTCCGTGTCCTGGTCTTGTGTGCACCTCAATCTTGTGCGGTGTCTCGAATTTGATAAGCTTCTTATTGATAACAGCGCCTGGAATGCGTGTAATTGGTGTTATGGGAGGCATTGCACAAATAGCCGATCCCGATGCCACTCCCACTCCTGATGCAATGCCCTGCTGTAGATTGGCACTCAATTCGGCAGTTGATGAGGTGATGATCTCCACGCTCTCACATGAATTGTAAACGGTGCTCGTGGTGCTCGCGTTTGTTGTGGAGGTGGAGACGGAGACGGGCAAGGATCCGCTCCTGCCGTGCTGTGTGCGTGTTATGATTATCGATTCGGTGGTCAGCTTCTGGGCTGACAGCAAGATCTGGTATGGCTCTGTGCTGGTCGAGCTCTGCTCTCGTTGCGCCTCCATGCTGGCCTCGCTCTGTGTGCGTCGCACGACGGGGGATAAACGCAGATCCAAGGCGGAGCCGACATCGGGCGTGTTATTCTCGCTGAGATCGAGACGGATGCGTCGCTGGGTAGCTTGGGTGGCCAGCATGCCAATGCCGTGCTCCACAAAGGCCTTCTGTATGCTCTTGGACATGACCTGACGCAGTGGTGTCACAGCACTCATCTTGCCACGTCCACTGACCTTCCATGGACGTTGTTGGGGCTGTTGAGGCGGCTGTTGGATGGCCAGGTGGCTGTTGTCCGTGATGGCAGCTGGTGTGTTGTGCTCATCCAGCACATAGCCACTGTGGTAGATGCTGGACAAGTGAGCAGAGCCAGCAGTACCACTGCCAGTGGCATTGAAGGTGAGTGCCTCCTTTGGCTTGGCAATCACACTGCAAACCTGCAAAGGCGTTGATGTCGACCTTATAATCTTGCCCTTGTCCTGGTGCACCATGTCTGGCGGTGCAGCCAACTGTCCAATGCTGCGGCGCTGTTGGCCAGACAAGTTAACGCTGTCCGAGGACAGATTGCGTATGGAGGATACGCTAAACTCCTCCTGTGCAAGGCGACTCTTGGCCTTCCAGCGGAGATTGAACAGCGATATGGGCGTTAGATTCAAATGCTGTTGCTGATGATAATGCTGCGTCTCGTTCAGATCTTTGGCAATGCTTGGAGAGGTTTGTGTGGATATTGTGTTGGCAGCGACTGTTGCCTTTTTCACCGTTACCTTCGAGGCATCCGTATCGCAGCTGCGATTCTGCTCCAAGCTGCCGGCACTGCAGTTGTGTGCCAGATCCACACACTTGCTGAACTCAAGCAGATCATCGATCTTCGTGTACTGTCGCTGACACTTGCGACAACGCAGGGGCAAATGGACGCTCTCAATATGCGCCAACAGCTCGGCGTACATCTCCTCACGGAGTGTCAGCGGCTTCTGCTCGCAGATCGGACAGAACACATATATGGTTGTTGGTTTGACATCAACTCCCTCTCCCTCTTCATCTTTCTCTCCCTCTCCATCCATTTTCGCCTGCTGTCCCATTGGCTGGCTTACAGCAATGGCGTGCATATCGAACTGATGCTTTTGGCGGCATTTGGCGCAGCAGAAAATGCGCTTACAAATACGACACTTGGCCTGTACAAATGCAATTGTTATTTTAATATTACATAGATATATACGATTAATTCACACTTCTAACCTCATCCATAAAACGCATGTCTAGCTGATCTAATTGCAATAAAACGAAATACAAAAAAAAATTTAAATTAAACTTTTCATGACGCACGCCCCCGTACACACCAATTACAACGGTTCTTTTGCATCCATGCATTTCGATCAAATTGAACGGATATTACGCCGATTCGATAACTTTTGAAGTCTATCATAAGTTACACAAATTCAAAATCGAATATTTCGAAAGAAATAAAATGATCACAATCTGTATACGTGCGCAATTTAAATTTTGTTTAGTTTTTTTGCAATAATTTGGCACAAAATTAATGATATAATGAAAAAATTTAGTTCGAAATTAGAAAGTTCATTGTGCCTCAGGAGGAGAAGTTGTTTAATTTTGGAAATTGATCCCAATGTAAAAATCTTGTTTTTCGAAAATTCAAGATCTCAAATCTCAAATTTCAAATTTGAATCAGTTTATTATGTCTTATGTTAAAAGGTTTCTTAGTATAAAACATTACTTAAACATTAAAAAAAAATGCATTGGTACCTTTTCCCGAAATGGTTGTTTCGGGACGTCGCTGATAAAATTAAAATGTTGATACACTCATTTGAAAATGGAAGCACTCTTAATCACTTACATTTATTATGGATATCTTAAAATACAACAAAAAATGTTTAGTTCCATATTTTGTATAAGTACATATTGGGAAGAAACGAATGAAAATGTATTTAATGATTTTTTACATTCATTTAGATTGGTACACTTATCATACAACACATTTTTAAACCATTATTAAGATATGATCGCATACATTATGGTTAAAATTTTAAAACTAAAAATGCATTATTATTTTTTTTTTTTTTTTTTTTTTTTTTTGATTGGCACACTTATTAAAGGCATTTTCTTGGATAGATACGCATAAACTTTTAAAAATTAAAATGGCTTTTTGTATTTCTTTGGAAATTGAGGTTTGCTTTCGAAAACATTTGCAAAGTTCTGGTTGCATTTGGTCAACACTTACTATTCGAAATCGGTTTGAGTGTGTCCTCAAACAAATCTTGCAAACGCATCATAACATTATCATCGATGTGTACTGGCATATTATTGACCACTAGACTTTTCATGTCATTGCCAGCATCGTCATATACATTTTTCACGAAACGCACATCATTGAAATCAAAGTCGACTTCGGCCCTATAAACACGCAAAGGTTTTTTAACGTGCAGCCTACTGAAATGCTTGCGTACCAAATTCTTGGCATCCTCAGGCCAAATCCGATCCATATTGAGGGGCATCAGACCGGTGATGCGCAGTTCGGTGGCCTCAAAGCTATGCTTAGTGAAGGACTCATCGCATACCCATAAATCGCATGATTTCACTTCAGCAGTATCCCGGCCACTATCTACCTGTTTCACTTTAATAATATTCGAATCCACTTGGATCACTACGATACGCTGATATTGATTATTGAACTTGACAATGCACACATCACCGGGTTTTGGATTGAGATGATTGCGCCGGTTACTGGATTCCTGATAATGCTCTTGAATTTTCTTGCCCAACTCGGTGATCGGAATGAGGCCCATATAATAAGACTTTATCTCAAATTTAGTCAGCTTTACAACTAGTTGGGATGGCGAAACGATCTGAAAGAATTTCAAAAGTATTATACATCAAATACAACTTCACAGAGTTAATGGAAAGATTTAACACTTACGGATATTATATGGAATTGGATTTCATAATTCTTTGGAAAAGCTATTGGTTGCATGATTTCATCATGCCACAAATGATGGCGATATCGGCAAGAGAGACGCCAGCATTCCCCATAGACGGACAGTTGCTGGCAGAATGACTGCTGATTGCGACACGATTCGGATAGGTTACAGTTCAGCGATAGCCATGTTATCCAGTTTCCCGGCACAACACGATCATGCTTGAGCATAAAATCACAAATGTGCCACATTTGTTCGAGATCTCTTTCGCCCGTGCCCAAGAATACAGTTGATGTGGCCTTTTTTAAGTTCGTTGGCGCCTTGTAATTGCCATAAAATAGGCTGAATCGCGTCCTAAAACGTGACCAGTTTCTGGCAGGCGTATAGTGAACCAAACGATCTACCCGATCGCCTCGCAACTTGGGTACAGCTTCATCCGTGACAATTAGGACTTTTGATCTGTGCCTTTGGCACCATTGTTCGTACAACAGCATTCCGTGGGTATCAAAAATGATGATACTTTTAATACTTGCGGCCAAAAGCAGTAAGCCAAGTTGATCGGCTTCCTTTTTTGTGTGGCATGCCAGGACAACACGTTCCTCATTCAATTTCATGGCTTTGAGCAATTTAATAATATCCTGTTCGCATCTTTCCGCGTCGGTGGTCAGTATGTCTAGCTTGACACCACCGTAAATGGTCGCCTCCAAGGCATCCTCGAGCACGAGAAGCACATCTGGCATTTTAGGCAGTAAACGCTGCATTATTCCATTGCTCCAAAGACGACTGACGATCATCAGTTGTGTGTAATCCTTCCCGATGCGAAGATAGCTGAAGAGCCATTCAATCAATTTGTCACAGTCCATGCGGCGACAACGCCACATATGACACAGATCATCAATGGCCACACATCGTATGGCCGATGGATTAAAGATTGGCGTATCCTTGCCATTCAAATCGCTGAGTTGAAGCATTAGTTCAACGGTGGTCAACAATATGCCGCATGGATGTCGCACCAATTGTCCAGTGACCGCATTAACATCGCTACGCTCGAAGAGCGTAACCACTCGATCCATGTTGCCAGGGGACTTGCTGGTCAGGCTAACACACCATCTGGCAATCTCTTTGCCCTTCGCTCCACTTGCACACAATATGATGCAGCTGGGTCCAAAGTCATTCGTATTATTGTCACGTTGTAGTGCCTCCTCCGTGAATCTATGACACAACCAGGGCAAGTAGCACCAAGTCTTGCCGGACTGCTGCTGGCCAACCACGCACAGGGATCGACCTTGTGCCACGTGTGGCCAGGCAAAGCGCTGTACGCTCTTGGCACGCTTCTCGCCAATGTTTAAGCTCATCATGGCCTTTATAATATCGGAGTGAAGTGTGGTCACTTGCGATACATTAAAGCAAGTCTCCTGCCTATGGACACTCTGGGCATAAACCCCAAAGTCGGTATATGTGTACACTCTTTTTGTGTCAGTTTTCATTTGATCTGGAGATTCGGATTTGGATGTGACAGAGACAATGCTGTCTTCGGATGAAGTGCTATTATCAGTCAAACTTGGTGACTTTGTTGATGGTGTCATTTGTGTTCCATTTACTGCTGTCTTCTGAGTGGATGTAGTGCATCTTTCTATTACTGGCACCGTTGCAGGCGGGGATGTAGTTTCCTTAATTTTAGTCTCTTTCGCAGCTGACGATCTTATTACTATCACATGTGTCTCTCTCTCTGTTGTTTTTCGAATCAGTGTTTGTATACGTTTTTGAAAGACATGCGGCAACGGTTCTGTAGAGTGTATCAACAAGTCGACGTTGACAGCTTCACACTCCGCCAGAGGCGACAACATATCATCAGACAGGACCAACACAGCATTCAGCAACTGCCAGAATTAAACCATTAAATATATATATATACATATCAATATAAATGTTCGAGTGTATCTCTCAAGACTTACGCCTTTGGTCCACAAGTTCACAATCATGTGGAGCATATGGTTGGGTCTGTTTAACAATAAACAGGCGACGCTGCGCTTGCCCAGTTGCTTCATTATATTCTCCGCTTCATCGGCATGCTCACAGACCACAGCAATGGAATAGTTATTGAAATCTTTGGTTTTTATGTTCTTGGCCACAAAATCATAACTAAATTCTTTAGATTTGGGCGTCACATAATCATATTTAACGCCATCGTATTTATAGGAGCTAACTTCATTATTTATCTGTTCCTCCATCGTGTTCAATACTGCGTGCTCATTAAAATTTGCTTTATTATCGAAATTTGATCCGTCGCCTTTGACTGTTGGTTTCGATAATTCACGAAAATAAACAAACTTTTTAAATGCGCGGATAATATTGTTAATCGAATTATTATCCAGGTGTCAGATTAACAGTGGTGCTTTTCGAATTCAATGTTAAAGTTCAGATCAAGGTGATATCAAGTGCTTATCGAAATGGCGCCGATAGAGACAGCCAGTAAAGTGCTACTAGTGCTAACCAGGGCTGCCAGAATATATTTATGCTCTATAGCATCGGGCAATCTATGACTTTTTTTTACTGCTTTTAATAAAATATATGTATTTAGAACAAGATTATAGTTACAATTAAACTCTTTTTCTGATATTCACTACACCCACATATTTTTTGCTAATCAAAAGTTATGCTTATCGAAGTTTGAATTTATCGAAGTATATCGATAATTGTTGTGTTTTTTGTATCAGTTTCACCACATTTACAAATATTTTTTATTTATTTGCATTGCAACTTGCAAGGTTTCACAGTGATGGCGAATAAGATGCCGTTGGGCGTTTTGAAGCTACCGGCAGCTGCCTCCGATGGCGTCAGGCGACAGGTTCCTGCACTTGTAAGAATCGTTGAAATAAATCATAACAATCAACTATAAATTGTGATGGGAATATTTTAGGATATACATTGGATAACACGGGATAAGCCCTTCACCAACTACATATGCATGCTAAGCTCCTATGGTAGTTACAAGAGTGGCGCCGCCTTGGAGGAGTGGCAGCATGTGGCCACCAGTTGTCTACAGGATTTCGAATTCCTACTTCATCTGAGTCATCACGAGTAAGTGCTGGACGATGCCAGATGTGCACATCTAATTAATGCTATTGTCGTTCCGCAGATTCTGGTCATATATGGTGTATCACAAGTCGGCAATGGGTGCTGTTGTCACATTCCTGCAACGGGCCAATCCCTACTACAGAGTGGACATGGATGCATCTGCGAGTAGCGAGCTAATCAATGCCAAGTTGCTCTACGGCCAACTGTTGAATCACGTGGTACGCCTGATAATGCGTCTGCTCACTGAGATGGAGTCGGATACGGAATGGATAGCGCCGGAGCATCACAGCTCGTTGTTATATACAAACTATTTAATATCAGTCCCGCTACTCTGTGATCTGGTTATTGCTGTGGGCGATGCGGATGAGCAGAACTTAAAGGTGTTGGAACAGATCTTTATGACGGTCATGCACATTCAGCCAAATTACATGAATGATTTTAAGGAAGGATTGGCATTCTATGACAATGCCTTTCTCAGCATGCAGATTCAAGTGGAGAACGAGGGCTGTGAAGGTGCCGGCGGTGGTGCACTGCTTGATCCCGATGCCGATACACCATATGATGATGTTGTCCTATTCGCTTTGGACTGTGCCTATACCCTGCGCCTATTCCTTCAGCTTTGCCCCTCGCTCCTGTCCGCCTGCGAACAACTGAAACTTGTGCAGAGGTGAGAGATCTTTAACCACGATACATTCTTTATCCTGTTGTTAATGCCATTCTTCCTGCAGCATTGCCAACTTCTATGATCTGACCATTCCGATGCTATATAGAAATATATTTATGATCAACGCCAAGGCGAGTTCACTGCTTTGGCTAAACGAGGCGCGACAGCAGTTCCTCAACGTTGTGCGTAGTATAACCAGAGCACAGCTGGACTCTCGACGTGGACAGGAGCTGGTGGAACTGCTGCAGGAGTGCCTCTCAGCACAGACCTTTGTGGTGGACTATCAACGCCAGTATCCAGTGGAGCACGATATTAATGTGCTACTGCAGAGTTGTCCCAATATGTGAGTAACTTGACATAAACTTGTCGACTCCAGACCCCACAATAATTGTATTCCCAATCACAGCAAACACTACAAGGTGGACTTTGTGATAGCTGGCTACCAGAAAGCGCTTAGCTCCTGCACCAGCGGTGTCATCGCGGATGAACTGGTCAGCAGTCTGAACTCGGATGACGAGCTGGAGAGTGTTTCACAAGCGGCCGTGCTGCCAACCGTCGCCACAGTTGAAACTGGCAGTAATCGTGATCTTGATCTGGAGGCTACCGCCGTTTTGGATGTATTGCCGGATTTGGGTACAGGATTCATTCGACGGGTGCTGACACGCTATGATAATAGTGAGCAGGCGATAGCGGCCATACTTGATGAGAACCTACCGCCTGATCTTATTCATATGGATCGACAGGAGGTATTCATTCCAGCCGACCCGCAGGACAAATTACAGCGTCAAACCGGTGTGCGTCATTTCAATGTGCACGATGGCGATCGCTACGATGTCCTCACCCAAGACAATCCGCAGTGCATAATCAAGCAGGGCAAGGGACTACCCGGTGCACCTCGCAATGCTGAGCAGCTCCTGGACGACAAGCGTGATATTGGTCAATTGAAGCAGCGCTATCAGCAATATGCCTTGGTGGAGGAAACACCCGATGAGGCTGGCGGAGCGGAATACGACGACGAGTATGACGATAGCTATGAGGCGATAAATGACGGACAGGCGCCACCGGTTAGTTTGCTCCGTGCTAAACTGCAACAGGCATCGGCAACCAGTAGCGCTTATGAGGCACAGGATGCATCGGACGATGACCGGGATGACGATGACGGGCCGGACAGTGATCAGGAGCGTAATGCCAATGGAAACTCCAAGCGTACCGACTTCTGTGAGAATCCGGAGGTGGTACGTGCCCGCTATCAACAACGGCAAATGGCCAAGTACGGTCAGCGGGCACAGAACGATGTGGTGGGTGCACCCAAGGGTCAAGGTCAAACACAACAAACCACTCGCAATCGTGGCCAAAAGGAGGCACACAAATCATCGCGGGCCAATCACAATCGCAAAGCGGGAGCTGCCTTCAAGCGCAGCAAGGGCATGTTGTCCTAAACTAAATTATTATCTGATCGATCCATTAAATCTGAATATTAAGTACTTTCTGTATATCTGTCGTCAAATAAAACTGCTAAGATCAGGGAACGCAATGACTATATCTTTTAAAATAAAAATAATTTGTTGATTTTTATCAATAAATTCATAAAAACTCTTATTTTTTTATCTAAGTTAAAAAACATGAAAGAACTCTTATTTTGAATTTGTTATGATAAATGAATGTAAATATCTTTACTTCGAATAGTAACATAAATATATCTCTGGTTCAAAAGATATTTGAATATCATTTTTATTAAAAATATTGAAAAAAGGACTTACACATGTACATACATACATGTATAGTATTAGGATTGTGAAATCGTTTTAAATCGTTTTTTTTTTTATAGTTTCTTATAGCAATATAATCGACAGTTGCCTTTTTTTTAGTGTTATTATTGATAATGATTGTGTAAACTTTTTGAAAAGATTCTCAATCAAGATCCTCTTCGTATCGCTGGTCGCGCCCCAAAAACTTAGGTGTGGAGAAACGAAATATTGGATTGATTGCCTACAATTAGAATCTAAAAGTTACCTAAAATATGGAAATCTATTAATCTATTTACATGTAAAGTACCGTAAGGTAGCTAAAAAATAATAAAAACTAATTCACGTTCCCAATATATTAACATGGTCTCATTTTTAAATAAAAATTGTATTGTAATTATTATAAATTTTTGTTATTTACATTCAAATTAAATGTTAAAATTAATTTATTTAAAAAAAAAATTGAATTTAACATGCTTTCTTTACGACAATTCTATTAAAAATAATATGGGATTTTTTCATTCATTCAGATAGTTTTCGTTTATTGGGTTTAATATTTTTAACTCAATTTGTATTTGCGATCTCTAACTGGAAGCCTTGTTCATTGTATTTTGCCTTTCATTGTAAAGCTCGTCTTAAATGGAGTTACATACCGATTAATATTACAAAAAAAAATTATTTGAAAATAAATATAAAGCATTAGTTAGAAGCCGTCTGTTGCAGTTGCTCCTTGTATTGGACGTTAAGTGCCCGCATCTTGGAGCTGTGGCTGCTCTCCTCGTTTTTTGTGTAGTTGGCTTGAACGAACTTCTTATAGGGCGTCACCAGCTGATCGGTGAGGGAGAGATTATGGGCGTATTCGACGTTGCAAGTCTCCACGTTCACCTCGAACTGACAGTAATGACACCGCAGCCGCTGATCCTCGCACTCAAACTTCATAATACCAAAGGAGCGACCACGACACAGAAGACAAGTGTATTTGTAGTTCGAATTGCAATCATCAATCTGCGGCAGCTCCGGCAACAAAGATTTGGCGCGATAAGCCCTGCATTAAATGTGAAATATTTTAACTGATAAATCTGGTAAGGATTACACATTTCACTTACCATTTGCGACAGTTGTCGCCATGTCCTGTCTCACCATGGTAGACAAAGGCGGCGGCATGACACATCTCATGGAGCAGCGCCTTCACCAGTACTCCAGGATACTTCATTTGCTGCCAGAGAATAATACGCGAAACTCGCTGACCACTGGAATCAAAGCCATGGACAATGCTACTCAGTGTATTCATTGAGTTCTTCCACACAATACTAGAACGCAGACCACAATAGAAGACTGTGTGATTGAGCGCATTGAACAAGGTCTTGGCCAGCTTTGTCTTGGACACCTCAAAGTCGCGCTGCCGATAATCCACAGCAAGTGGATGACACATGTTAAGAGGCGTTTCGGCTATGAAAACAATAAATCCAAAAAGTAAATAATACTGAACAAAAAATAATATATCTTAAATTATATATTAACATACTACCAAATTATACCATTTCAATTTAAACTTTAAATATTTCTTGAAGGACATGTGATATATCATATGAAAGGTATTGAATCATAGAATAAGAATAGTTTTAAAAATTCCTAATACACCACAAGGTTCAAAAGATATTCAACTTAACTTTAATTTTTTGGTTTCCAAAATAAAAGTTACGGTATAACTCTTATTGGCAACTTTTAAAATAAAAAACGAAAATAATTTTTATTTGTTTGTTTTTATTGAAAAAATCCAAAATAAGTGTTATTTCGCAACTTTTAAATAAAAAATTGGAAATAATTGTTAAATAGCAATTTTTATTTTAAATCTTATAACAGTTAACAGCATAACAGTTGCTAGATCTCGTTAGTAATGTTAAGGCCTTACCTGAATTTGAGTTTTCAATTTAATCCCATACATCTCTTAAACTTTATCTTTCTTTTTTCTGGCTTTTCTTAATCAAGTTATTCTTTTGAAAGTTAGTTCTAGAATTTTAAATTAATTATGATTTTATTTAGAAATACTCACATCTTAGTGAATCCAAGAAGCTGTAATAGCCCGCACAGGGATCCAGCAAGGTGTGAATCTTCTTGTGTTGCTGGCAGTTACGTGTGCGTTGCTCCTCCCTTGGTAAACTACTTAGATCGATGGGCTCTTTGATATGCTGAGGTGTCTGAGTCTCAAAGCAGTTGGCATTGGCACGTTGCACAATGTCGTCTATGAGCAGCATTTTCATCTCGTTGGATATTTCGGATCCCAGCCTTTTGAGCAGAGATGGCATTGGACTAGCACAGAGTTTTGTTGTCGCTTTTGATTGCACACTGCTGCTGGTTGCCCATAGACGACTGGTCTGCGTGGGAGGGTTGTCGTTCTCATCCATGTGATTGTCCTGAAGCTCATAGTTGGCCATTGGATTGTAGAGACGGCGCTGTGCCGGCATTAAGCCCAGAAACTTATTCAGTCGCGTCTTCAGCTCACTGTCATATTCGACAGCAGGATCCGATGTCGGCTCGCTGCTGACAATGGCCACAGATTGCCTCAAGTCCAGATAGATGATGGTATCCGTTTCAGCCATGGAGCTCGAGTTGTTGCTGCTGCTACAGCAGCTACTGTGAAATGATAAGCGACGCTGTTTACGTTTGGGCTCAACGTGATCCTGCTCATTGTAATCCTCGTCATCAGCGTCATCATCGTCATCGTCATCGTCATCGTCTTCATCTTCATCTTCGTGATCTCCAAAGTCGGGATCATTGCAATTATCTACGCTCAGCTCGTTCGACGACGAGTAATCAAACTTATGGTCCATGCGTTGACGCACAGCTCTTCCACTGCGTGTGGTTATCACTGGCAACGAATCCACCTCTGGACTCAGATCCGATGTGTCATTAGGAGCTGTGTGTAAATTGGTAAACATATGAAGTATATCGAAAGATGTTCATATGTAAGATTATAATACTCACATTGCTTCTCCTTGCTCTTTGGGCGGCATTCGTGTTTGCGCTTGATTGGAGTACTTACACGTTTATCCATAATACTTGGCCCAGTTGCTAGTGTTGAGATATACGTAGTAATTGTTTGTTGTTTATATGTTGAATGTTATTGTCGTGAATCTGGCACAACAACTTACGGCTGCCATTGGTGTCGCTGTCGCTGTCGTTGTCGCTGTCGGTTTCTGGTATCGTATTTGTATCAGAATCCCAATCCAAGATCTGTACGTCCGAATCTGAGTTCAAATCTGATGGCCTGAGGAAGCTTGTCTCTGACGGGGCATCTGAAGTATCCACAACGACAATATAGTCCAACGACGAGTTCGAGTCCGATTCCGATTCCAAACTCGTGTCGTCACAATTGTCCACATCAACATCACCTGCTGTTTGGGGCATTCTGCACGAGAGATCGTGAGTGGCGTCTGCCAATTGGGGCTGTGCGTTTGAATAGTTGTTGATCAATCGACAATTGATTACTTACATATTTGGTTACTTACCACACACGAATCACACTCATCGTCATCGCTGGCGATATTTAAATACTCGAATGCTTCTATGACGCTATTGGAATGCGAAATATCATCAGACATTTTATATTTTGCCGGCAATAGAGTTGAATCGAATCGTTTGGATTATGGGTCTATTGAACTAGTCCCTAAAGTGAACGAACGAACTAAATCCCTGATTTTAGTTCATTTAGTTCAGTGACTAGAATTCTAATATATTCTAATATAATAATAATAATTCAGTGAATAGATCCACTAAGCAAATAACCTATAGAGAAGTTATTTTAAACAACGATCCCAATAGATCCCAAATTAGCTGTTTCAGTGATCGAAAAGTGCCGTTGTTTTTCGGCACGGCTGCCCATTCAGTAAAAATTTTCGATTTGATTTTTTTACTTAAAATCTAAGTACATTTCCTGAGTTTTTGTACCTTTTTCAATTTATTTCTAGTTATTTGTTAGAATTTTATTGATTTTTTGATATGTATATATATATATTATTTTTAGAATTAAATTTTCTAAATTCTCTTCCTGACGAACTTGAAACCGTCATTAAAATGCTTACCTTCATTTTGTCTAGGTTCAAATTTAGAATTTTTATCAAATTTATGAATTTTTTTATCGAGTTTTTTGCGTTTTTAAATTTGAATTTTTTATCAGTGATGGGCGACAATATCGACAAAAGAAGTTGAGCATCGATAACATTTCGCATTGCACAGCACTGCCTTGTGCTTTCGTTTTGCAGCACTCGTGTATTGTAGTCAAAACGCCGCAGAGCGATTTAATAAAATTTGTTAAAATCATTTAATAAACAATAACACATCAAAATGGGGCGACGCTCCATAAATACCACTAAAAGTGGCAAATATATGAATCCAACAGACCAAGCGCGTAAGTAACTCCAATACATGGTCTAATGGTATGTAATCCCACACCCACCCATACTTACATATATGTACACACAGGCAAGGAGGCACGCAAAAAGGAACTTAAGAAGAATAAACGACAGCGCCAAATGGTGCGGGCTGCAGTGCTGAAGAACAAGGATCCCTCACAGATATTGGAAGAGATGGAGAAGATCGACGAGATGGGTAAGTTGTGATATATGTTAACAGTTAACAGATGATTGGCATCCCCCTTGTTACCTGGCAGAATACAATGTGCTGCAGCCATCGCCACTTAATGAGAAGGTGCTACGGGATAAGCGCAAGAAGCTAAAGGAAACCTTTGACCGTGTCATGCGACTCTATGTAAGCGCAAACCTAATCAACAGCTAACCAGAATAATCAATAAACCATCTATCTATTCAACAGCATAATGATGAGCCCGAACATTGGGCGGAACTAAAACGTAAGGAGGTGGATTACGAGAAGAAGCGTCTGAAAAAGCAGCAATACTATGAGAGTGTCAAGCATGCGCAGAGTGTACAGATCGATGAGATTCCACTGCCAGCACCGGTGACAGCAGTCAATGCTAATTCTGGCAGTGCTACTGCAGGCAATAATCCCAATAGTGGTAGCAACAATAATATCGGCTTTCCAAGCGGCTCTGGTGGCATTCGTGTGCCGCCGCCTCCAATGACGCTAGCGCTCCCGCCCTTTGCCCCCGGTGCACCGCCGGGTGTGACAAAGAACAGTGAAAATGCAGGCGGTAATGAAATGCAGACTGATAAATTAAAGGAGGATGAGGATAAGGATTGGCTGGGTGTGCCACCAGGTCCGCCACCGGATCTATTTGCAATGACCGAGCTAGACTCGGATGCCGAGGGTAACACCGACTACGAGGGCGATGAGGAGTCAACCGCAACTAGTCCCAAATTGCAGCAGCGCATGCAGAACATTGATGACTTCATGAAGGAGATGGAACATGTCCACAAGCGCAAACATCGTAAGCTGCAGAATGATGCCGAACGTGACAAGGAACAAATTGAGCACAAAGACGACAAACATGACAGCGCTTCCGAGAGCAAATCTCCAGCTGCTCGGCGGCGTGGTAGCAGCCACAGTCACAGCAGTAGCAGCAGCAGTGATGACGAGGACGACGATGACGATGATGTGGACGATGATATGGGCTCCGATGGCGATGTCAAGCAGCCTGTCACCAAAGAGTCAAGTAAGATACCACCTGTTGCCGCTGTGGTGCCAACAGTTCCAGCTCCGCCATCAGCTCCATCATTGCCTGCTATACCATTGCCACCAAGTGCGCCAGCGCCACCACAGATTCCTCAACTGCCGCATATGCGCGGCATTGCACCACCACCTGGCATTATGTTCCGACCACCACCTATGCGCCCGCCTGGTCCTGGTCTGCCTGGCTTTGGGCTGCGGATGCCGCCCGGACCGCCGCCAGGTTCGCGACCGCCACATGCTTTGGGACCCATGCCCCGAATGGGCATACGAATGCCACCCGGTCCGCCACCGGGATTGCCGCCACGTATGGCCGGACATCATGTCAAGCATGGCACTGCGAATTCGCTACCGATCAAAGACCAGGGCAAAGGTGTCACCACCATCACGGCAAAGCCTCAAATAAGGTATGTACAATTTGTTAACTTAGCTGCACAGCTGCCATCAAATAGTTTTATTTATTCGCCTTTCTTCTTCTTCAGAAACCTAAGTGCAGATGTCACCCGTTTCGTGCCCTCCACGTTGCGTGTAAAGCGCGAGGATCAGCGTCGGGCAGCGAGAACAAAGCATTTGGCGGGATCAAACGATGCTGGGGAACGGAACGTTCATGCACCGCCAGAGACACACAAGCCACCAACCAAGGACGATGCCTACCTGCAGTTCATGAACGAGATGCAGGGTCTCCTGTAGCACAAACACCACCAAGAACTAATGAGCTGCCTAGGAGCTTGTACATTAATTGCTTAGTTAAGATCTGATTATGTAGTCTAAGATAAACCAAGTTCATCAATGAAAAATTTAAACAATCTCCATCTGGTCGAAAGTCAGAGCTCCCATAAGGACTCCTCATTTTGTAGTACCGAAGACTATTATTATGCAGCGTGCGTAAATAGTTTGAAATTAGCAGTTTTAATTTTTATTTTATTTATACAGTAATGCCTGATAGCCCCCTGCCATTGTAATGCACTTGGAGAACTCTTCAAGCTTATTTAACTTTACTATGTTATTAATAACGAATTCAATGCCAGCTATCAATAGATGATTTTACTTAATATATTTTTCTCAGATCATTTGGTATTTTTGTAGCAAATCAGGAAAAAAATTAGATCAATAAGAAATTATAACGAAAATCGAATTGTTTGTCCCAACAATCTTTTAGACGGTATAATTGTGGCAAATATATAACATATTAAAAAAATGTGTTAGATCCCATAAACTTTCCAACTGGCTTCTATAGTCCTATAAGCGTAGGCTGGGAACAGTTTTAAATTTCGTGATAAATACAACGACCGTTCAATGCCATTTCATCGATGATGAATATCGACAATCCATCCCTAGTTTACTTGCGTAAAATTATGTGAAAGATTGCAAAAAATTCCAACGATACCGAATCGGTATAAAATACTAAATAGTTAAGTGTACAAATTGTTTCAGTAGTATTATTATTTTCAGATAGTAAAATTCGTTTGCAAGCCTGGGAACAGTTTTGATTCTCGTCAAGAATGCGACGACCCTTTATTTCGATAAATCTTGTAGCCCGCGAGCCATCGATATTTAGCATATCGACAGTCCGTCCCTGGCTTGCAAATTTATCGCCATTTTTAGTTTTATATTTACAACACACACAACGTTTTGTTATTATCAGATAGCGTCCTGTAAGTCGTATGTGGGGTTTTAATTGAGCAGTCAAGGTGCCATTTCTAGCATGAGAATTGGCGCATTCCATGTGACAGTGCAAGCTGAGCGGGAACAGCTCTGTTATTCGCCTATTTGTTCAGCAGTTGTCGTTTCTCATCTGGCCGCCAATTGAACCATAAACAACAAAACAATAAAAACAAAAAAAAGCGCGCGGGACATCAAAAATTTGTTAAGCGTCATTTAATTAATATCCGGCAATCATGTCACAGAATATAAAAATATCAAGTGCCAACAATAATTCAAGGCCAAATTCAGAATTAAAGAGCCTACTCACAAATTTCAGTGAGGTCATAAATGGCAAGGAGGCTCTGAATGATTTAGGTGAATATTTATTTTCTATTCTTGTCCCGTTCTGTTAGCTATTTTATATATACAACAATTATGTATTTGTAGATGCATTCGTGTCCAATGCCGTGCAGTATGTTAGCATGGATCCAACTGTCTTCGATAGTCTCTTGCCGCGCTCGGAGAACGACTGTGTACAAAAGATAATGTCACTGCTGAACTCGAGGTCCAATTTACAGGATGGATTGCTGCCTGGAGAGATATTTCAGGAGCGCTATAATGACTCCACAGAAGGGGTGAGTATGCATGCATAAATCAGTGCTGCTAAACATTCTAATTTCAAGGGCAAAAATAGCTTTAAATTGATCATAAAGTAATCTAAAAGTTATTAAAAGTGCTAAAAAATTCAATTTATTTTTTGTAAAAGTATGATATTTTATTTTTTACAAAAAATATTTTAAGATCATTAAATACATTGAAGTTATTTGGCAATCTGAAAAAAGAAATTCAATTAATTCTCTAATAAAGCCAAACTTCTAATATACATATCTCAAGTGCTAAATCTAGCCACATTGTAGCTAAAATTACTGACATATATAGCTGCGAGCTAATGATGATGCATCGATTAATCACAATTACTTACAGATTAACGATCCTCGTCTGCGAGACCTTCTGGCCAATCTTCTGCTATCCAGCTTACAGGATGATCCACAGTATCACATAAATGAAATGACATTGTTGCCATTTCATCACAGAAAACTGGCTATCAAATCGAATTCGATTTCCAGCCAAAATGGCAATGGAATCAATGGACTCAAATCCTTGGCTCGTTGCAGTTATGATCCCACACAACGTAGCATCGGCCTGGGACACCAGCCAATGCCCAACTATATGCTGGAGTTGTCAAAGCAAAAGAATGTCGATATCGTTCACGATATTGTCCAGAATGCGATATATTCGTTTATGGGAGCACAGGGAAAGTACCTGAAGAAGGATGTGATTACGGGACGCTTCAAGTTGGATCCGCAGAACATGAAGAGCCTAACGGTCGAGCAAGCCGGCATGCTGTTTCGTCTGTCCGAGCTGGGCTACTATCATGATCAGGTCACGACATTCTCAAATATATCAACCGGCTACAATGCAATGGGTTGCATGGGACAGGCATTCATCGCCAAGCTGAAGCTGGAACTGAACGATTTCCATGGTCAGGTGGCTGAGCTGCATGATATGCTCAATAAATATCGTCAGTCGCAGTCGCAGGATTATGCGAATCGCGAACAGAGCTGGATGAACAGGCAACGGAAGCCAATGACGTTACTGAAGCTTCTCACCTGGTATATTGAGCCACTGCATCGCATGCAATGGTTAACCAAGGTCGCGAATGCCTGCCAATTGAAGAAGGGCGGCGAATTGGCATCCGTCATATATGGATTTCTCAATAATGGTGATCCTACGGTCGATAAATTGGCCAGTGATATGTTAACCGTCTGTTGTACTCCCTTGGTGCGAATGATCTCAAAGTGGATGCTCGAGGGGAACATTAACGATAGCTACGGCGAGTTCTTTATCGAATCCCTTCCAGAGGTCGGTGCAGATCGACTCTGGCATGATAAGTTTCGCCTGCGGCTCAACATGCTGCCCAAATTCATCTCCCTCGAGTTGGCTGACAAGATTCTCAAGACGGGAAAGAGCATCAACTTCCTGCGGGAAATATGCAAAATTGATGAAGCTGTCAAGGGTCGAGAGGAGCTCAAGGATATCATTGACAATCGTGGTAAGTTCTCTCCCGGCACATCCAACTGGCATCTATTTATGTATATGTATGTTTCCCCAGTTTCCCAGATCTTCTCCTTTGTGCCTGATACCAGCTGGCATGCGGCCATCGAGACTTGTTACTCCCAAACGTCCAAGCATGTGCTGGACATTATGGTGGGACCACATAAGCTGTTGGTTCATCTGCAAGGAATGCGACGCTATCTGCTGCTTGGTCAGGGCGACTTTGTCAGCATCTTCATCGAGAACATCAAGTAGGTTTCGTAAAATAATTTGGAAATTGATTGACTTATAAACCGTCTTCACAGGGACGAACTGGGGAAGCTTGGCACCGACCTCTACTCACACGATTTGTCCTCTATGCTGGATGCTGCACTGCGTTCCACAAATGCCCAGTACGATGATCCAGAGATCCTCAATCATTTAGATGTGGTTGTTAAGACGCCATTTGCCGGTGATTGCGGCTGGGATGTCATCTCATTGCAGTACACAGTCCGTGGTCCTTTGGCCACCATGCTGGAACCTGCCATGCCCACGTACAAGACGCTTTTTAAGCCACTGTGGCGCATGAAGCACATGGAATTCGTGTTGTCCACAAAGATATGGAAGGAGCAGATGGGGAATGCCAAGGTAAGAGAACGACTGCTATAATTTACAAACTAATAAATTAATAATATATACGTCAGTTCAAGTCAGTTCAAATTAAATTTAATTGATTTACACTGAGATACGTCATTTATATGTTAAATAAGAAGACAATTAAGTGACAGCACTTAAATAATTTGTGTTGCAATACAAAACTAATCTGATTAATGCTGGTTTAGCTGCTTTGCATTCGTTCGAAAACTAAAATCGATTATGTGAATTTTTCAGGCACTGCGCGCATTAAACGGCGAGATTGGCAAAGTCACCTACAGATTGCATCTGTTTACGGCGGAAATCATGCACTTTGTACACCAGATGCAGTATTATGTGCTCTTTGAGGTGATTGAATGCAGCTGGGTGGAGTTACAGAAGCGCATGCAGCAGGCAACTGCACTGGATGACATTCTGGATGCACACTCAAAGTTCCTGCATGCGATCAGCATTGGATGCTTTGTGAAATCATCTAAGAACGTGGAAATCCATCTAGAGGTGGTGTACGATAGTATCATTAGCCTGGTGAATACACAATCGCAGTTTTATGACGATTGTTTCCAGGAGCTTGCTGCCCGCCAGCAAATGGCCCAAACAATTGCCGATTCGGAACGTAGTGGAAGTTTTGGATTGACCACTGTACAAAAGATGGAACGTGACCAGGAGCGTAAGATCTTTGAGCAGAAGGTGCTCACCTTCTGTCGCAACCTTGAGGATTATGCCAATGCCTACGGCAAAGCTGTCGGAGGCTTTCTCCTGGCGCTCAACTCCAGCTCCGATCCGAATCTTCAGCTGTTCGGCACGCGTCTGGACTTTAATGAATACTACAAGAAGCGGGACACAAATCTCAGCAAGCCGTTAACCTTCGAGCACATGCGCATGAGCAATGTGATGGGCAACTCCAAGGGTCTCACAGCAGGACGCTACAGTATGAATCCGCACCCAACCACTGCACAGTTTGGTCACATGGCTCTGGACTAACGATTATGTCAAGCACATGACAATCATCAAACGCTTTGCATCAGTGCCAATAACAACAACTACGAGTATATATTTAACAAAAGTTGCGGGCAAATAGCTTCAAATTGCTGCGAAATTCTCTAAATCGGGTTTAATCATAATGTAATTAATTCATATATACGAGTATAGTTAATGGGCGACTGCACGCAAGCTACCTGCAAACTGAATTATTGTTGTTACAAACGAAATTCGTTTTTAAATCTGTATCACAATTTTCCAATTGATTTGAAATTGTGTCCAAGTCGTGACAGTATTAAGCAATTAATTATTGAACACTTAACTATTTGTTTATCTTTCGCACAATCACAATTTAAGTATATAGTTTATAAACAGACAGCGCAAAGCGTTGTTATCGAATATGCATATATTTTATACATCTAGATTTATCTTATCTTTGTCCTTCTCCGCTGAATTTTTTGTATCGTTTAATCACAACTTACGGCCTTTAAAATCGGCTTCATCTGCACCATTCAAGAAAATCCTCCATCTAATCAAAAAGGCTTGGTATTGTCACTTTCCTGTTTCTGCCATTAATTGTTAATGCTAACTACATTTTGTTAAACTATCAAACTTAACTAAACTAAAAAGATTTTAATCATAAGGCAAGCTCAAATTTTAGGGATTTAATGCCATATATGGAATGTTGCCATTTGCTATGGAAAGGTAAAATTAATGAAGCGATTTTAAATGTTAATATTATAAAAGCCAATCTAAACTAATTCTAAATAAATAAATTGTTATGAATTTTGAAATTATTTCCAGGGAGCCAGTTACCTATTTAGTTTAATAAAATAAATTCGAATTTAACTGACAGATCATAACATTCTGGCCGCTTTTTCAATGACTGGTTAAGGGGCTTAAATATGTAACTATGTCAGAGATATTATGACGTAAAATGTTTCGAAACTAATGTCAAATGTGAAAATATCTCTTTGATAAAATTTCAGGAGACATTGAAAATCCTCTGTTAAGTATCTGATTTTGTTCTTAGTTATGTGAACAGATTCAAGTAGCTATTTTGCGGTTTCCAAATTCAAATAAAAGTAACAGCTCAATAATAAATTAATCAATTTTATTATTTAATTTTGTTTGCTGGGGCAGTTAACTTCGACTTCGATAATGTTGACAAGTCATCGATAATATGCGCATAGATTGCCCATCCCTAGCTGGCAAGTGTCAGTAGCGCAATTTTTTAATTTTATTTTTTGGAATAACGTGCGCACACATTATTACTATTTGAGAAATAGCAGCTGTTGGAAGTTATTAATTTTTTTATTCGGACCGCCGCGAGTTCTATTGCAAATTGACTAAATTTTCAAGATGAAACTCGATATTATGCACATACTATCAGACATGAAAAAGGTCATAAACGAGCAGGACAATCTGTATCCGTTAGGTGAATATCGAACTGAATTTCGCTTGTACCAGCATGTTATTAAATTTTGTTATAGATGGCTTGATATCGGATGCTGTGCGTTATATTTTAATGTATCCTAAAGCGCTCGACTTTCCATTGGCGCATTCGGAGGATAAGTGTATGGAGCAGATGTTGTCCTTGCTGAATTCCATTGAGGGAGATCCTTTGATTGGAGATCGCTTTCAGGAGTTCTTCATTATGGCCTGCGGAGGAGTAAGTACAAATGCAAATCCAAAAAGATAAAGCATCAGGTCAGTGGTGCCCAAAATTCGATTTTCTTACCACGCGTCGCCTATAAAACTACACTACTACAAAAAAAAGACTGTCAGTGTTGCCAACTCTTCAGGGCCAAAGAAAAGCTAAAACATATTCAATGCTGCCTATATTAACCTATATTAAACTTTCAAAAAAAAAACTAGCAAATTTTCAAAAACGACAGATTAAAGCTGTAAGACGCAACTTCAACCTTATAAAGCATATACACATGTAACTTATAGACTCTAAATCACCATCATCAATAAAATTTTGGAATAAAATTAATCCCAAACGGTGTCTATTGAATTTCGTACGGACTGTAAATTTTCCATTTTAAATCTTATATTTGGAGCATCCGGATTCTGTAAGAATGATTTCAATATTTTATTTTTTCCGATTTGCTTGTCATTTAATTCGCGTATGGGCTTAATTAAATATTAAAATATATATATATATATATATATATATATATATATATAATACAATTGAATATAATAAAGCTTCAGAAGAGACGGAAAAGACCTAAATTGGCAACACTGCATCAACAGATCCATCCGATCCATTAGATAACTACAATCCCGTTGCAGCTTAATGATCACCGTATGCGTGATCTTTTGGCCAATCTTTTGTTATGGAGTTTAGAGGATAAGGAGACACAGTTGAATAATTTGGCGGAACTTGGACTACTGCCACCTAATAAAACCCTATGCGTGACCAAATACATGAGAAGCGTCAGCAGCAGCACCATTCCCTCGACCTTGAGCGTGAGAGACAGTTCCCATAACATGGGAGCTTTGGTACGTTGCAATTTTAATACAGTTCCTCATTACCTGGACCTGAACGACTATCAGCCATTGCCGGAGTGCGTTGGGGAGATTGCAATTCAACAGACATTTAAATTCGGCTATGAAGTTGTCCAAAATGCCATCTACGCCCTATTGGGAATGGGAGGAAAGTATCTGATGAAGCATGCAATAACGGGACGTTTAGGATTCAATCCGAGCAACAGTTCGCTCCTGAAGTGCACCCAAAAGAGCATGTTGTTGCGTCTCGGCGAGGCTGGATTCTTTCATGATCAGCTGCAGAAATTCTCGAAAGTCACAACCGAATCCAATGCCTTGGGATCCATGAGTCAGGCCTTGGCAGCCAAGCTGAAACTGGAGCTGAACGAGTATCGTGGTCAAGTGTCGCAGCTGCAGGATGTACTTAATAAACATCGGGAGGCCCAATTGCAGATGTATGTCGATCGACAGCAAAACTGGATCCACAGGAAGCTGGAGACGTTGACACTACTCAAGCTTATCACCTGGTATCTAAAGCCACTGTATCGCTTGCAATGGTTAACCAAGATCGCGGATGCCTGCCAATTGAAGAAGGGCGGCGAATTGGTATCCGTCATATATGACTTTTTAAGCACTGGTGATCCCCATCTCTATGATCTGGCCAGAGATGTGTTAACCGTCTGCTGTACTCCCTTGGTGCGCATGATCTCAAAGTGGATGCTCGAGGGGCACATTAACGATAAATACAATGAGTTCTTTATCGAATCCCTTCCAGAGGTCGGTGCAGATCGACTCTGGCATGATAAGTTTCGCCTGCGGCTCAACATGCTGCCCAAATTCATCTCCCTCGAGTTGGCTGACAAGATTCTCAAGACGGGAAAGAGCATCAACTTCCTGCGAGAAATATGCAAAATTGACGAACCTGTCAAAGGTCGAGAGGAGCTCAAGGATATCATTGACAATCATGGTAAGTTCTCTCCCAGCACATTCTACTGGCATCTTTCTATGGGTAATTGGTTCCCCAGTTTCCCAGATCTTTTCCTTTGTGCCTGATACCAGCTGGCATTCGGCCATCGAGACTTGTTACTCCCAAACGTCCAAGCATGTACTGGACATTATGGTGGGACCACATAAGCTGTTGGTTCATCTGCAAGGAATGCGAAACTATCTTTTACTTGGCCAGGGCGACTTTGTCGGCATCTTCATCGAGAACATCAAGTGAGTTACAGTCAGTTGTTCCCGTATTGATTAATGGATCCATTAGCTTTTGTCATTTTAGGGGCGAACTGGACAAACTGGGCACTGATATCTACAATACTTATGATTTGTCCTCAATGCTGGATGCTGCACTGCGCTCCACAAACGCCCAGTACGATGATCCAGACATACTCGATCATTTGGATGTGGTCGTTAGGAGTCCCTATCCCGGTGACTGTGGCTGGGATGTCATCTCATTGCAGTACACACTGCAGGGACCATTGGCCACCATGCTGGAACCTGCCATGCCCACGTACAAGACGCTTTTTAAGCCATTGTGGCGCATGAAGCACATGGAATTCGTGTTGTCCACAAAGATATGGAAGGAGCAAATGTACAATGCCAAGGTATGCCAAGTAGTATTCTAGTTCCCACCTTAAACTTGTTATACTCTGCTGAGCAAGAGATCCGTATGGAAAACACTTTTACCTTTGCCTTTGACTCTCCTGTCGGACTGTCGAACTGTTGGATAAGATTAGCGCGTAATCTAATCCATGGCACTGAGTGTTGTCCACTTGGCGTTGCACATTTGTTGCTTCTATTACCGGTTACGATAAGAGACGAGGCTATCAATATCTGGGTGTCAAAGTACACATACCGCTTCTAGGCTAATTTGATTGAATTCGTTACAATAACAGCATTCCTTTTGGTCTTATGTATTATTTTCTAATTACACGTAGTATAAACATACAAAAAAAAAACAATAGAACGTTCACATTGTGCTAGTGGCGTAATTATAAAACAAAGTAAAGTACAAACAAAAATATGTGGAAAGCCATGAAGATGCCCTAAACAATAGAGTCCAATTCCAGGTCAGTTTACAACTTGGCGTCGGTCTTGAGCAGAGGCGCCAGCTTCTGGGTCAGCATGATGTTGCCGGCAATCTTCAATTTGCCCTTCATGAACGCAGCCTGAGGATTCAGTTTGCCCAAGGCAATATCAACCATATCCTCATCGGCAACGGTCAGTGTGGTGTCCACCTTAACACCCTGGGCGGGTCCCTCATATGCCTTGGCGCTCTTGCAGTCCAGAGCTGTTCAAAAAAGAATAGAATAAGTATGAGTATACGAATAAAAAGAAAGTTATCTTTTAGACCGATCTTTGGTATGGCAGATATTTGATTTAGTAATCAGATACAAGAGATATATCAGGAAGCAAACTAGTTTTTTATACTAAAGGTAGATACGAATAATCGCTCCGTTTCTATGAAAGCTATATGATATAGTTGCCCGATCTGGCAGATAGCCTGTCTATATCGACTTAGCTCATCGTTTTGATCAAGAATATATATACTTTGTGGGGTCTGCTATGTCTGTTTTAATGCGTTACATATATTATGACAACATTATAATACCCTCTGCAAGGGTACAACAATAAGTTTGCCTGCTAATGAGACGACAACTCAACGCGGCGACGAATGGTGCGAAGTACACGACTAAAGTATCGATTGCACTTTGAACTTTGAGTTGCGATACAAGTGCAGTTGTGAATATCTGTCTTTCAGTTAACATGGACATAGATGAATGTACTTACTCCATTCCTTGGCCACCTTGCCGTCCTTGGTGATTTTGTAGAGGAATACACCGTTAATGGCCTTGGCCTTCGCTTGGTTATCCTTCAAGCCCTCGATAATTTTCTGGAAAACGGCGTCCGATTGCAGCGACATATTGATGTGTGGTATTTGTTGTTGCTTCAAACTGTAATCAATTAATTAAAAGTACACTTGAATTGATAAACTTGCGAATTAAGCCTCCTCGCTAAATGCTTACACTTGAAAGGAAAAACGCCAAATAATGAACAAATAGCGACAATCGTTGATTTTTATGTCTTTTTATTCTCTTTCTCTAATACTTTACTAACACTCTCACACTTGACCGGTGAGCTCTCGTTGCTTTTCACACACCCATACCCATATGAGAAAAATAAATCGATAGTCTTTTGGAGTTTGCACTCTCTCATTTACTCACAGTGCTGTTATGTTAACATAACATGTCCAGCTGTTGGCGCTCTTTACACATGGTGCAATAATACAGGTGGTATCAACGACGTAGCCAGCCGTATCAGTTGATAAGAACGTGCGAGCGTTAAAATAAACTTAAACATGGTTCATTTGACCTTGGCTGTGATACGATAGATTGAATTAAATGCATTAAAGTTAGAGAGTAGCGTGTTACTTTCAATAAACTTTGTTAAAAAGCGAACGTAACGCCTTTGACAATAACATCTAAGAGTTGAAGTCACTTGCTCGATTGACAACCCCCACATTATTATGCCTTGCTCGCACTGTGCACTGTGCAAAGTGCGCAATAATTTGAAGATCATAAATGTTGGATTGCGATAACGATAGCAGCTATATTATGGATTATCGTTTGCTCAAACTATCAGTATTTCCTTTAAAAATGTATATGTACATATATAAAGCATCAATTATCAACACAAATATGTATATAAGTCTTTATCAGTATGTACATTACTAGGCATTTTATGAAATTCAATCAATAAATGCCTAAGCATGCGATGCATCCTCAAACTTCTCCGGATTTAGTCCGGCCTTCTTCATCTCCACGGCAATAGAGAAGAGATAATCGTAGCACTCGGACCTGCAAAAAGTCATATAAATAAGAACATATTTTTTTATACAAGCAAATTTAATGTCTACTTACATAGTTTTGGTTTTTTCCCAAGTCTGACCCCAAACATAGACACCATGTCGACGCACCAGAATGGCACTACATCCGGGATACTCCATCATGGCCGCATACATGCTATCAGCCAAATCTCGTTCGAAGGGCGTGTTCTCAATGATGGGTACAACCAGCTCCTCATCGTAGCGCAGATAACGCTTGTCCGCCTCATCGTAGACGCCCTAAAAATAGATTATAATTTAGATAAACTGTTTGCAATCACTTACTAAGTTTATGCGACAGCTAAAGCTAATTTAGTGTATAAACTTGTAATGCTTTTAAACTGTACCTTAATCATTTCGAGGTGTGTGCAACGGAAAGTTTTTCCCGGCCAGAGCAACGTAGCCATTACGGCGTGTTGGGAATGAGTGTGAATGCAGGCTCCGGCATTGCGATGTCGGTAGGCGAGCATAAATAGAGGCGTGCACTGACTCTTTTTGAGTCCCCTTATTTCCGGCGGTAATTGCAAATCCTTGCCATTTTCGTCTTGCACAAACAGATCCTCCGGCTGCATACGCTCCTTTTGTACACCCGAAGGTGCTATATAGATTTCATTACTGCACCCAAATAACAAAAAAAAAACTTACATTTATTTAACGAGTACAATGGAATTTACATACAATTTGATTTAAACTTGCTTGTATTTTATAGTCATCCCGCCCCCTGTGCCGGTTACCCAACCCAGATGATAGAATTGTCTGCATAGCTCTGGTATCAAGTGACGCGGATGTTCCGCTGGTAAATCCTTGAAAATTGACAATGCCATTAAGAAACTGGCAGCTGATAAGGCAGTTCAATCAGTTGTTCAGGCACATTCGTCACGTATGTAAACAATAGACACTGTTGCCCAAACGTTGCGACCTGGCCCAAATGATGCCACCCTGTTAAATTTTCCGATCTGGCAATATGTACTTGTCTTAATTGGAAACTATTTTTTTTTTGACAATTTCTTAATATTGAAGCTAGAATTTTAAAATTATTACAGACTTCTTGTTGGAGTTTTCTGCATTTTTAAAATATTTTTTTCGAATTAAATTTGTAACTTCTCTTCCCTTGGGAATGAAAGCTTTAAACCTTTATTTTATGTAACTTCGAATTTAAAATTTTCTTGAATTTATTAATTTATTGCAAATTTATGGCATTTTGAAATTTGCAATACCTAAATTTAAATTTATTATTTATTTAAATTTGCCAAGTATTTAAAATATTTTACATCGCAATTTCAGCTATTTTTCGGATGCTTTCCAGCCAGTTCGAACGGTCGACAGATTCTGGCTGTCGGGCGATAGATTTTTTCATTGTCGATTTTAAAATTATTTGTTAACATAAAGTGTTCCTGTTATCAACAGTTATCGATGCTATCACACAATTTGAAATTCAAGTTCGATGTAATTACTTTTAATTTTGTATTTATTTTTCAGGCACTGCGCGAGTTGAGTAGTGAGATTGGCCACGCCAACTACAAATTGCATTTCTTCACATCGGAGCTTATGCACTTTCTCCACGAAATGCTGTATTATGTGCTCTTCGAAGTAATTGAGTGCAGTTGGGTGGGATTGCAGAAGCGCATGTCTCAAGCCACTGATCTGGATGAAATTCTAGATGAGCATTCAAAATTTCTAGAAGCGATTGGCGTTGGATGTTTTGTTAAAACATCGAAGGAAAGAGAAAGCCATCTTGAAGTGCTATATGGCAGTATTATTAACCTAGTAAAGTTACAAACAGAATTTTATGATAATTGTTTTGAGGAGTTGAACGCCCGTAAGAAAATGTCCAAGGCAATTGCTGATTCTGAACGTGCCGGACATTTCGGCGTGACCACTGCGCAAAAGTTGGAACGGAACCAGAAGCGCAAGATATTCCTTCACAAAGTTTATACCTTTTGTCACAATCTTGAGGAATATTCCACGGCCTACGGCAAAGCAATTGGCGTCTTCCTGCTGGAGCTCAACTCTAGCTCCAACCCGAATCTTCAGCTGTTCGGCACGCGTCTGGACTTTAATGAATACTACAAGAAGCGGGACACAAACCTCAGCAAACCATTAACCTTCGAGCATATGCGTCTGAGCAATGTGATGGGCACCTCCAAGGATCCTACAGCAGGTACCAACAGTATTCATCCGATTGAACCTGTTGCAGAGAATGATCAGGATTCAGGTGATTCCAAGCCAGTCACATCTTAATAACACTAGTCTTCACATCGAAAATTGGGCAATTTGCAATATCTTAACACAATATTATAATTTTAGTTACTTACATGCACAAAAAGAACAGAAAAGTTTAATGCCAACTTAATTGTTGTTCTTATAATTTATTATTTACTCATAAGTGGACAGCGCATAGCGTTGTTAATGTTAATGTAATGTACACCATCCATCAAAGTCATACAATTTAACTAAAAAAAATTCGAATTAAAAAAATTGTCATGTATTTTCAGATAAAGAAATCTAATTTGTGAATTCAATCTCTTTTTGGATTTGAATTAAACGGCTGCTAAGTAGCTCCAACATTATATAACAGAGCCTTAAAAGAACTAAACAGCTTAGCTACTAATGTGAACTTGGTTCAATTAGCAATAAATTACAAATTTAATTGTAAAAAAATTTTGTAAAAATAAATAAAATGATAAATACAAAATGAAAAATACACTGAACTGAAAAGTGGTCTAGATCATATTTCAAGGTTGCCAGACGATAAAATTAACTATAATTTTTTTGCTGCCAGGTGGCAATGTGTTTAAAAAACAGAACAAATAGCACAACAAACTTGCTAAGAGCGACAAAAAAAATCAATTGCAAAAATAACACTGTAATATCCAAAGCTTAAACGGCTGTCGTTGACAATAAAATAGTTGACATTTATTAAATGAATTATCGAATTAAGCAGCAAATCAACCTAAAGGAACGCACTGTTGGAGTTCATAGCAGTCTTTTTTTGTGCATTTCGCGTTGGCAGTGATTTTTTGCAAGTGCAAACGGAAAAGAAGAAAAAGAAAAAAAATAAAGAAAAGCTGACGCTGCCGGTGCTAGCATTTACCAATTCATATAAAAATTAGATGTTTTGTTGTTGCTGCTGGTGTTGTTGTGTATTGTTAAATTGAAAGCAACCATATTGCTGCGCTGGAAACTAAAGCAACAACAACAGTAACAACAAAACCCAAAACGGCAACAACAACATTAAAGAGAGCAACAAAACCAGCGCACGCATCAAAGACGAAGACGACGAAATGGCGTTAAAAAAAGTGAAGGGAAATTTCGAGCGCATGTTTGATAAAAACTTGACAGATTTGGTGCGCGGCATACGGAATAACAAGGATAATGAGGCAAGTGCCGCAATATCTAATAATGCCTGTTGTTGTTATTGTAAAATCACACAGACACGCATACAACTTGTTAATTAGCTGCCTAATTTCATTTTGCCATTTGGCAACAACGCAAGGCTCCAAAGCTTGACTCAATTAGCGGCTATTCGCTGTGTCTCCGTCTCCGTCTCCTTCTCGTTTTGCTTTCTGCTAATGTCTTTTAGCTCATTTCCCTGATGTGGCAACTCACACAGACACATACACACCCACAAGAGCAACTAAAAACTCGCAGTCATGGCAAAAGACTTAATTCCTTGCTGCTTTTGTCCTTATCAAACCCACTTCTCACCGCTTTCTTCGTACCCAGCTGCTGACAATAACAATATACGTGAAGAAACTTTCGATTGGCCTGCCAATTGGAATCTGCTTGTCTGCCTGTGTATGCGTGTTGTCTGTATTTGCTTTTACCATCTCCTTCTTCTACTTTATCTTCTCCTGATTTTTATTAATAGTAAAAAAAACAAAAACGCTGCATTATGCACCAAAACAGTCATTAAATTCATTATTAAATTCAACTGATACGCCCACTCACCACGCCCCAACAATTAATGCTGATTCTGTTTCTGCATTTAGAGGCCATGCGGTTCACCCATGAAATCTGCGTGATTAGGCACGCTTTGTGGTGTTGTTGCACAAGCACACTCACACACATGCATATACACCTGTATGTTTTACTAATTATCTGCTTTCCCTTTTGCACTTTACAGGCCAAATACATATCGCAATGCATTGAGGAAATTAAACAGGAGCTCCGTCAGGACAATATCAGCGTCAAGTGCAATGCTGTCGCCAAGCTGACCTATGTGAGTGCCATGCTCCCTCCCCTCTCAGTTACCCCCACATATTCTAAGTGGAAGCATTACATGTTGGAACGATAACGTTAACGGTGAATCACAACGCATTCTTCGTTCTCTGTGTAAGCTGAGAGATACAGAGTGAGAGAGAGATAGTATGAAATTGGAAGCTGTGCTGCACAGTGGAGCAATTGCCTGAATTATCGTAGGTCTAGATAGCAGCTGAAGCTCTCAATTGCATCTAATAATATGCGGACAAAAAAAAAACAGATGTGGACATCTCAAACACCCCAATGGACTAACTATTTATAGATGGCGTTTATGTGAACTATAATAGGACAAAAGATAGTTGGAGGACGGTTCATACATATATAATATCGATTAGTGGCATTTTATCAATTTATTGAATTTATTTGCGAATTTATTAATTTACTGCTGCAAACTTTAAAATATATTCCTAACTTTGGGCATATCTACTTGAAATTCCATCACTGTTGCCAATTTAGTTATTTTTGAGGGGCTTACAAGATTTTAAAGGGAAGAAAAAACGAAAATCATAGATTTTTCTATGCAAAGCCTTAATTTAAGCATTATTTTTTTAACTTGTTTTCTTTTATTAGTTGCTTGCTATTTTTAACGATCAAAAATTGCCAACAGTGTATCCTATAGTTTGGATAACAAATTGATGAATATTTAGAAACAAAAGTTGGATTGATATCGATCTTTTATTGATTGCTTATGACCAGATACACTTGAATTAAAAAAAGCAATTATTGAGTTTACTAATTATTAGTAAGAAATGAAAAATGTTAATGACAAAGCTTAAATGTCAGGCAGTGTATTAATATAAAATAATATATTTTTATCGAGAAATAAACGCTTTGCTTATTCACAGATACAAATGCTCGGCTATGACATCTCATGGGCCGGCTTTAACATCATTGAGGTGATGAGCTCCTCGCGTTTCACATGCAAACGCATCGGTTATTTGGCGGCCAGTCAATGCTTTCATCCAGATAGCGAGGTAAGACTGCCTTATAGATAAGCAATCATATTATGAAGTATATTAATCGAATATATATTATTTAAAGCTGCTCATGTTAACCACGAATATGATACGCAAGGACCTCAACTCACAGAATCAATATGATGCCGGCGTTGCGCTCAGCGGACTAAGTTGTTTCATATCGCCAGATTTGTCTCGAGATTTAGCCAATGATATTATGACTCTGGTAATGAAAAGCAAATATATAAATATATATACATCGATTTATAGCTGATCAATTGCTTTCTAGATGAGCTCAACGAAACCGTATCTTCGCATGAAGGCGGTTTTAATGATGTACAAGGTTTTTCTACGCTATCCGGAGGCCTTGCGACCAGCATTTCCCAAGCTCAAAGAGAAGCTCGAGGATCCCGATCCAGGTATGTTGATAAACATATAAACTGTAGACTGTTGCATGTATTCATCAATCTATTGTTTCTTTTGTCAGGTGTACAATCTGCCGCAGTGAATGTTATTTGTGAGTTAGCCCGTAAGAATCCAAAAAACTATCTACCCTTAGCTCCCGTATTCTTTAAACTAATGACCACATCGACCAACAATTGGATGCTTATCAAGATAATCAAACTGGTAAGTTGTTCTTCTCCTTCTTCTCTTTTCTTCACTTCTCTTTTGTTTTCACATTTTCTTTTTGATTTACCAACTCATTTGGTTGCTGTACAAAATATATATATATATACATATTTATATACGAATTGATTACTCGTATTTGTCTTATCAACAAAGTTTTAATTAACACAAAACTCCTCCTACTCCTCCACTTCCCTACCCGCCCGAAAACGTGCCCAAAAATGATATAATGAAAAGTTCGCGAGCCTCACAACTATTGAACCGGCGCTGGGACGCAAATTGACTCAGCCCCTAATTGAAATTATTTCCAGGTTTTTATCGGCGCGCTTTTATTTATTAATTCAAGCAAGAAATTTTGTAAAGAAAACAACAAAAGCAAAAACAAACAAACAAAAAAATTAAGCAAAACAAGCACGCGCTCGAAATTTTTTGTTTGGTTTCTTATTAAGCATTTTCTATAATTTTATTTTATTTTTTAATTTAGTTTATATATCAACTGTTGCAACACACTCTTGTCATATTCACACACTCATAACCACATTCACCTCGTTATTGGACGGTTTATCTGTATTACACCCCCCAAAATTTCAATATCAACTGTCAATGTTGTTATTGCACAAGAATATAAATTCTTTTTATAACCTGTTAAGCTGAGGGAGATCGAATCTGTGATTATTCATAATTTTGATTTGATTAGTCCGATTTTTATTGGCAAATGTAAATTTAAAACATTTTTTAATCAGATACATTCTCCACAAAGGGCTTAAAAATCAAAAGCATTTCGAAATGCTATTAAGTTTAAAAGAATTTATATATTATTACCACACATTGAACTAAAAATTTTCCACTTTGCTTTATAATAGGAAAATATCCTTTGGAGACGTATTTTCGGTTTGAGTTAGATCTTTTATTTTTCTCCTCTACATAAGTTTCGAAAAACAGCAGGTAGATCTTCTTCAGCTTAACCACACACATAAGCAGACACCAGCCTTAAGCACCATCTAATCACCCCGAATTACCCCAAACATGGACATTTGGTAATATTTATGCTATTTTTCTATATATATATTTTTAATATATAGTTTAAATTTCTTAGTGTTTTATTTTGCCAGTGCGAAAAGTTCGAGTTAAGAGATGTCTATCCAACTTCCCTAAAATATATGTATCTATATATGCTATATCCATATATCTAGATATGTGCTATAGTTAGTGCAGAAATAAGTTTCATAGCCAGTTATATTATTATTATTGTTTTCATTTTTATTTGTATATTATTTAAGTATGACTATTATGATACCATATAAAAAGCATATAAATATGAAGAAAAAGAAAACGAAAAAAGAAAAGTTTTTATTATATGGTATAATTTGTTGCTTGTTTCTTTTTTCTCTTTGCATATATTTGCAGTTTGGCGCTTTAACTCCCTTAGAACCCCGGCTAGGAAAGAAATTAATAGAGCCACTCACAAATCTAATTCATAGGCAAGTTTTTTATCATTTCAACGAAACAAATTTCAAATATGGAAAATAAAAACTGCCCAAAAAAAGACGAAAACATAAACAAGAACTGCCTGATGATTCAAAGCTGATCCATTGTATATATATTTAAAATATCAAAACAAAAAATTACATATATTTTTTTTTGTAAACAAAATGAAGCGCTTATTATGTCTCTTTTGTGTATTTTGGTTTGTTTTAAGCGCTCTCTTTAGCTGTTTTGCTCTCTTTACTCTTACGTTGAATGCTTCTCTTAGAGCACTAACATTGACAACAATTTCAACTATTATTCTTATTTTCTTTTTCTCTCTTTCTCTATCATTTATCTATCTATATATCTCCCTTTAAACTATCATATATGGTGTATATATAAATTATTGTTGTTGATATTGCTATTGCTATTATTATTATTATAATTTTAATTGTTATTAATGTTGTTATTGTAATTGCAATTGTTATTGTTGTTGTTTTCGCTTCTTTTTGCGGCGCTTTAATTGAAACTTGAACTGATTTTTAATATGTCAACGCCCTAACCCCTCGTAAAACCCATATCCGACCCTTCAATCCAAACAGCACCTCGGCCATGAGTCTGCTCTACGAGTGCATCAACACGGTGATCGCGGTTCTCATCAGCATCAGCAGTGGCATGCCCAATCACAGTGCCTCCATTCAGCTGTGCGTTCAGAAACTCCGGATCCTCATCGAGGACTCTGATCAGAATCGTAAGTAACAAGCGTTAACTTATTAACAGATCCACAAATTTACTTTAAACTCTAGACATCTAATTATAATCATAACTCCAATTGAGCTACCAAATTTCATTATGATAGCTTAAATATTATGACAGTTTTATCTCTGAACCATTCACCAATATGAAAACAAATCTACAAAGGAGATTAATTTATTTACCAAGCGATTGGAAATCATAAAGACGCTAAAATGCAGTCAATACACGTATATCAAATTTCAACATCATAGCTCAAATATCTTGACATTTTAAACCAGACAATCATATAAAGCCAAATCTACAAATGATAATTTTCGAATTAGAAACCAATTTTAAAATATTAATTTATTTAAGTGCAGTCAATATTTTAAATTTCAGCATCATAGCTGAAATATTATGATAGTTCTGAACCACTTTTGATCCATTGACTTACTCTCTCTCCCCCTCTCTCTCTATCTCGTGTGTTGCAGTGAAATATCTGGGACTCTTGGCCATGTCAAAGATCCTAAAGACGCACCCAAAGAGTGTGCAAGCACACAAGGATCTGATATTGGCATGCCTTGACGATAAGGATGAATCGATACGACTGCGCGCCTTGGATCTACTTTATGGCATGGTATCGAAAAAGAATCTCATGGAGATTGTGAAACGTCTGCTCGGTCACATGGAACGCGCCGAGGGATCCGCGTATCGGGATGAGTTGCTCTACAAAGTGATTGAGATATGTGCTCAGAGTTCCTATCTATATGTGACCAATTTTGAGTGGTATATGACCGTGTTGGTCGAGCTCATCCAACTGGAAGCTGGCTCCAAGCATGGTCGACTTATTGCCGAGCAACTATTGGATGTGGCCATCCGTGTTCCGGTTGTGCGACAATTTGCCGTAAATGAGATGACGAATCTCTTGGATACATTTGCCGTGTCCGCGCAGAGCAACTCCATGTACGAGGTGCTCTATGCCGCCGCCTGGATCGTTGGTGAATTCTCTGGAGAACTGACCGATGCCGAGAAGACTCTCAACATTCTTCTGCGACCGCGACAGTTGCCTGGTCACATCCAAGGCGTCTTTGTGCAGAATGTCATTAAGTTGTTTGCTCGACTGGCGACCACATGCCTCGAGCTCCAGGATATGTCCGCCCTTGTCCGTGTAAGTTATCCTTATAATCATAATAATTATAATAATTTTATGCATACTTAAAAATAACTTTAATTTTATATTAAAAAAAAAAGGATAAGAGCTATAATAAATTTAATATTTTACATAAAATATAAGAAACAATCAGTGAGTCATTAATGCAATCAATCTTTTATAGCTTTGCGATCATGTGCTGGAGAAGCTGCAGCATTTCAATGGCTCCAATGACATTGAGGTGCAGGAGCGGGCCAATTCCGCCTGCATGTTGATCGAAATGCTGCGCAAGCAGTTGACAATATCCGCGGAGGACACAACGATACCCACGCTGGCCATTGAGATTGTGCAGGAGATGGCGCTACTCTTTGCCGGCGAGCTCATTCCTGTGGCGCCCAAGGCACAGCGCAAGGTTCCTCTCCCAGATGGCCTCGATTTGGATGAATGGATCAATGCGCCGCCGCCAGAAGATGCCAGCAGTTCATCTTCGGAGCATGACAAGGATGAATTGTTCGTTAGCTCATCGCATGCCGATGGCCATGCAGGCACAGGTGGAGATGGTGGTGGAGGCGGTGGCAGTGGCAGCCATACAGGTGGCAAGCGACGCACTAGTCTGGAGCTGACGCCAGAGCAAATGGAACGGCAGCGAATGGCGCGTCTCATTGAGCAATCAAATAATCCGCATTACTTGAAATCAACTCCTGCTTCAAACGCCGTCGGCAGCAGCAGCAACAACTCGAATGCGGATCAATATGACAATATCGATGATATACCCATCACAGAACTGCCCCTGGACATTGAGGGCGTGTCAGCTTTGCGTGTGGGCAGTAAGTATACAACAAATATTTATAGCCAAAATAAGCCAGAACTTTTACAGTTTTTAAGATAAAACGCTTTATTCGAAAATTAAGATTCCCTTTTAACACTAGAAGTTTAAGTTAAGCTCATAATCACTGGCTGCAAAGCAATTTTTAGTGACCTTTTCAATTGTTTTAGAAAAAATACTAATAACAAAACATAGCTGAAAAAAATATATTCAAAACAGCCGGAACTGGCTATAAAATAATTAAGTTGGCAACAGTGCTTGTAATAGCTAGTGAGAGATGCACATGTTAGTAAACAGTTCAATGTTGCGCATTTAACAGTGTCTCGATAAATGCATAGCACTTATGTTAACATAATGCGATAAATGCAAGTGACAGAACTAGTTCGCTGATTAAGTAATTTTAAATTGGTAACGGAATACATTTTATAATTAAAATAAATGCAATTGTTTCCTTAACAGTTACCAAGCGATCTGATAAATACCTGCAAGAGCAACAGCAGCAACAACAGGCAGCGCACGGCAGCAGCAGCAGCAGCAAAGATGCCAAAAAGAAGCATAAAAAGAGCAAAAAGAGCAAAAAATCAAAAAACAAAGTTGCCTACAACAGCAGCTCGGAATCGGAGGGCGGTAAGTGAACAAAATAATAAAAATAAGGAAAACAGTTTTAATTCATTTTAATGAAAATGTTGTAGAACCGAAACCGTTGCATATTGTGAACACAACGCTGGACATGCCCGAAGGTGTAACAATGTCCGACAGCGAGGACAAGGATGGCAAATACGATCCAAACGATCCACATCGTGCGCTCGACATTGAGCTCGATATGTGAGTGACGAAACCATTGTGATGACAAAAGAACACAATCACTTATAACACTTTATGCTTACTCAATCCACAGTGCTGTTTTTGAGGCGCCTGCAAAGACGTCAAAGGTTGTGGCAAGTGGCAGCCGCAGCAAGGCTGACAAGGAGAATCTCAAGGCGCCAACGGAAGTGGAAGTAAGAGCGGGAGCGGCAACAACAGCCAGCTCAAAGAGTTCGGGCAAAAAGGAAAAGAAATCAAAGGAGCATAAAACACGCAAAGTCCAACCTGTGGCCGATTTAATTGATACGGGCAGCAGTCCATGCAGGACAACAGCAACAACAACAACAACGGAGGATAATGGAGGCGCCAACAACAACAATATTATACTAACCGATGCTGTGCACAATCAGCACAAAAAGAAGAAGCGCGAGAAGAGTGAACGAAGCGAGAAAAGTGCACACAAATCAAGCAAAGCAACAAAAACAACAACATCAACTGATGGTGCAACAACAACAGTTGCAACTGCAACCGCCAACATTATTGATATGGATGTGGATCTGGCAGCTGTTGGACAAACGGAAGTGGAAGCAACAGCAGCAATTGTCAAGTCGCATAAGAAGAAGCATAAAAAAGAGAAATCACAACACAAGGAGAAGCGAACGCATAAGTCGGCAATTGGATCCGATTATGAACAACCGCTAGGTATTTCGACGCCAAGCAAAGAGATTTTCTAGGTACTAAGTACACATGCACACATGCACACAACACACCAACACACACACACACCATATACATTTCCATTTCCATCAATTGTCCCCATGCAATATGTACATAAGTGCATAGTTAGGAACTGTTGTCATTAAGTTGATAGAATGCCTATTCCTACTCCTAAACCTACTCCTAATTGTAATCCAAGATCCTTCTACGTCTAAATTATCGCTGCGATAAAAAACAAAATGTAACACGAATTGAACAAATGCTATTAAACAAAAAAAGAAAAACAAAAATTACAACCCATAAATAATATATATTAACTAAACTACACTAAAAAAACTAAACTTAAATACAATATATTGTAATTTTAATAACCGCATTCGCCATTGCGGTTAAAAAACTAAACAAAATATGAACAAAAACAAATTTATGAATACCGTTTCTATTTTTTAAACGAATTTGTAGCCCCAAATGCAGACGATGCGATTCCAATTATATACACAACTTGATCAAAGCCCCCCAATTAGTCTATATATAAATATATATAACAAATTATGAACAGAACTAAGTGAAATTCTATAGTACGATATATAAACGTGTTGACTATACTATATGCTTAGACAGTACATAATGTATATGTATATAAACAAAAAACTATATACATACTTAGCTATAACTAATGTGCAACTGTTGCGTCCAATTGTTCAAGTTGTACAATTTAACAACAATAATATTGTTTAAATCCTGCAACAACCACAGCAACAACAATTTCTTCATTTTTTTCATGGTGCCCAAAAACTTCGAAAAAACAAATTTATAAATATTGAAAATATATTACCACATGCAAAAATAAAAATCAAAATCAAAACAAATAATTATTGTTTTATTTTATGACTTGACAATCATCTCAATAATTTGAAGAAAATCGCATCTCAAATGACCAAAAAACAAAACCAGGCGAAACAGCATCTTAAATTGGTCGAAACGTCGAATTTCGACCCAGTTAAAATTCAACGGGGTCCGTACATACGTAACTGGAAAAATTGAAAATCTTGAAAAGGAACAAAATGTAGACATTGTAGAGAATAAATAGCATGCTTGGTGTCAATTAATATTTATTGAAACAAATTTGCTTTGATTTGGTTGTTTTGTTTTATTTATTTTGAGTTGACTGCAACTAAAGGCAGTTGTACTGTACTTTACGGTACTGTACTTAAATATATTCCTCCTCTTCTTCTTTCTTGTTTTTTAATCTTCGTTTTTTGAAGTCATTCATAAAACTAGATGCTAAACTTTCAACTTAATATTTAAATGAGTTTTTGTTTGTGTTTTATTATGTTAAATATATATGTGTGTGGATTTGTGTGTGTATATGTGTGTGTTAGTTTGTATGTATGTATGTATGCATGTATGTTGTTTAAATAAGTAATTTGTTTTACTTTTAATATGAATATGTATCTGTAGTTGCAGCTGAAATAATTGTTGTTGTTTTTTTTTTTGATTAATGATAATCAAATTATATTGAACATATATTGAACAATGGGTTGTTTTTTCATATAATACATATGTACATACATACACACATACTTCTTATACAACATATATAGTTAATAGTTTTCTTGTAGCTTTACGTTTAAATTTTTGCATTTTCTCAATTATTTTTATTTCGTTTTTTACCAAAAATTATAGCTTAAAATTGAATAAATAGTTTTCTTTTTGCATCGTTTTCCCTTCATCGACTTGTTTTAATGGATTTATTTAATTAAATTTTAATCAATAAGTTTGTTGTTATTTGTTTAGTTTTCCACATTTGGATAAGGTAATTTTCATCTTGCTTTTCGTTATTATTGCAGGCATTTTCTTTTCTCCTCTCCTTTCCTTTTCTCTTCGATTTTCTTTTGAGTTCGACTTTTGTTTAAATTAATTTGTTATCTGTTATTTAAAACACTTAACTTTGCTCTTGGTATTTGCGTTTCTTATTAATTGTACAGCTTAAGTGCTAATAAATAAATGTGGTTTTTTTTGTCTGTTTTTGTTTTTTGTCCATTTAGTTTATAATTATTAAAGTAACGCCTAATTTTACTGTTTTTTTGCTTGTTTACACATTTTGTTGCTCTGTTCTCTCTCTTTACTTATAAGCATGTATGCATATACTATTACATATTATTATTATTATATTTTAATATATTATATATATATTTATATATAATTAATTGTTGGTATAATGCAGTCTTTACGGCAAAACAAAAACATAATTATGCTATTTGATTTTCACTTGTGTATGTGTGTATGTGTGTGTTTGTTTAAGTGTGTGAGTGTGTATGTGTGTGTTGTTCTCTTTTTTTAAATACATAATAATAAAAAATATATTGGTGTATACTATATAAATATTTAGGTTTTGCTTTTAAAGTTTATGAAACCAAATACACTTATTTAGGCCATTGCTTGCTGCTTTTCTCTTATACTTCTTGTAGCTCTCTTATATTCTTCGTGTAGTTCTTGTTGCTGTTGAAAATAAACCAAATGATGTTCTAATATTTTCCAGTTCCAATGAATTCAGAATAAATTTCGATTTAAATTTTAGCATGTATATCATTTTCATTTTTCTCTTTTTAAAAATTTTAATTTTAAATTTTAATTAATTTTTGAAGGCAGTTAGAAGTGAACTTCACTTTAAAAACGATTCTCAACTTATTTATTTTGCTTGTTTTTGTTTTTTTCTCTTTTATTTTTACATCCTTGTTCTAAAAACTATTTGTTGTTGTTTAGTGTTTGTTGTCATACATATTAACAATTAGAATCAGATATCATTTTTGTTTTTTTTTAGGTTAGTTTTAGTTTATTTGTGTGTTTTGGCTTACGTTTAGTATTCAATTTTAGTTAGTTAGCCTTAAGCTTAAACTTAGAATTCAACTTCTACTTCTACTCGTACTCTTATACTTTTACAGCTAATCTTATACTTCTGCTTGATTTTACGTTTTGCTCAACACTCTTTTTATCATTTGTTCCCTAAAGGCAATTTGTTTTTCTTGTGTTTGTTAATAATATACATATGTACGTATGTATATGTTTGTTTTGTTTATTTTTAGTAAATTTGGATTTTCATTGATGTGTATGTACATGATGTATTTTGAATTAATAAATTAAAAATCAATATGTATTCCAATTCTGGTTAATATCCGCCGCATTTTGATATATGATTTTCTTTTTTTTTTTTGTTGATTATGCATAATTGAACGATATGAACGAATTGCAAATTTACCAGGATATAAATCATTAGCAAAACTAAAGCAATAACTGCCAAATAAGTTAAAATTGAATTGTTGAAAATGATATAATATTCTCCCTGCAAGTAAAAGAACTTACATTTTTAAGTTAACAAAGGTGGTTTCACAACACTTATACGCATACGCATACACAATGCACAACACAAGTATAAGTGTGACAATGTTATTGCTGCTAAAATACGCACTATCAAGAAGATAGGCTAAAGCATCTGGAAATTGACACGAGTCTACATAAATACATACATATATGTACATGTATGTATGTAAGTATGGTGTGTGTGTGTGTATGTATTTTGAAAAGTTTGTATTATGTACTATTTGTAGTTTAACAACATTTTCGGCTGACTAAGATGATTTGAAAATTGTATGGCATGGAAGCGATGTGTGACGTAAATAGTTTTTTGTTTTTGTTTTCATTTTCTCTTCATTTTTTTTTGGCTTAGGGGCTGGAGGGAGACGCAGTTCGATGTATTATAAGAGATTATAGATAATGTATTGTGTATAAATATACATATACATATATATATATATATATATATATATATATATATGTAGTGGTAATGATTGTACAATTTGCTATATGATTTTTGTTTTACGTTTTGTTATTGCTATTTGGAAAGAATGTGTGGGGCATGGGGGGGGGGGTCGCTTAAGAACCAAAACAGAAAAGGCACGCCAAATACAAGTGTACAATGGATACGATACGTACGTATGCATGTATGATAAGTGTTATACATGTGCATTTGCACTCACTCTTCTGCCCATACACCTCCGTTCCCACTCTCACTTGAACTTTCTGCGTAGCTCGCATTTGTGTGCGTGAGTATTTTAGAAGTTACAGAAGGCTCATTAACAGCGACGGTGTTCCATTCCGGCGTTCTTTTTGTTTTTTTGTTATGGTTCTTTTTTTCTTCCCTTTATTTGGTTGTTTATTAACTTAGCTATGTACATACATATTGTTAGAGACTTTTGGCTGATTTTTTTCTGGTTTTTTTTTTTGCTTTGTTTAGTGCCATTTAGCTGTTGCTTTTTTCAATTAATTATCAATATAAGTTTTCCTTTGTTTTGCTTCAATTTTTATTGCTTATGATTTTGTTTTATGATTGGTTTTTTTATTTATAGGTTTGTATGTGTGTGTGTGTGTCTTGCATATTATTATAATGTTTAATGTAAAGTAAATGTTTTCTTCATTTTCGTTTTTGTCGTTTTTTTTTGTTATGTTTATCTTTCTTTCTTGATTTTAACAACACAGGAACAAGTTTTTATTATACTTAATAATAGTAATGTTAAATAAAAAAAAATTAATTTTGTTTTGTAGGCAAATGATTAATGCCTTCTCCCATATGCAATGTAGAAAGTATAAGTTGATATTAATTAAATATAATTTGTTTTAGTTGTAGTATTAGTTTCTGCATATTTTGCATTTTGTTGTTGTTATTGGTTTACAAGTGACCAGATATAAGTGTAGTAATATGTAATATGTTATATAATTGCTTAGTTCTGAATGTTTAAAGAAGCACTTAAAATAGTTTTCTGAACAAAAAAAAATAATTATATTTCTAATTCCCTTAGTTATAATAATAATAATAATGCACTACATTAAGGTTAGAAACGACTGCTGTCTAGAACACTTTTTATTGTATACAAGTATATTTAATTGAATTGCTGTCATTAACCGATAAAGAAATCCGAAAGTCAATAGGAAACAACAAAATATAACAACATGGTTTTATTGCTGTTTGTTGGGATTCGGGCTGCTGAATTGTGACGTCAGAAACGTTAAAGGCGCTTTACATTTACTTAACATATGTTAAGCTTAACAGCTCATGTTAGCTGTGCAGCAAATGTTTCAAAGAGTACGGTTTAACATTTGAAATCAATGCAAGGGATAAATGATAAATAAAGACTATTTTTGTATTTTTTTGTAGCTATTCTATAAAATTAGTGTAGTAATAGTATTTATTAGGCGGTGGTTTGCTCACATACGCAGTTACAAATTGATATCAAGGAAACCCAAAACAATATGCAATCTTGTGTGTTTGTATGTATGTATTTATGAGTTGCATGTGTGTGTATGCGTTGTGTGTTGTGTGTGTGAATAAGTTTCTTATATTTCCGCGTTTTACTTCCTTTTTTCGTTTTTTTTTTGAGTTATGGTCACCGTTGCAGTTGTTTGTTGTTTTTGAGGGGGTTTTTAATACGTATACGTAATACGTAAGTGATATTACTTTTTATACGTATGAATAGCTCACATATTTACTGATATTTGTTGCAGTGTTAGTAGTCTACATGTGTGTACGTGTGTGTGTATATTTATATGGTAAGTTCAATTTATACCATTTTGAAGTAGCTAATAAATTTAATTTGTTGTTGTTGTAGTTCCCAGTACTTGAACTACAGTACGATTGCTCTGTCTAAACATAAATCTGTAAAGAAAAAAACAGAGTAGAAGAGTGAGAATGTTGTTAACAGAAGCATGTTATTAACAAAGTGCATGCAATTAAACATTTATGGGAACACAAATAGCAGAGTAAAAAAACCAAAAATAGCTGTGTTTAGATTTAGCTAATACATTTTTGAAAATTTATTACATTTGAGTATTAAATAAAATAATAACTTACCTTAAATATAAATATTTGGCTCTTGTTTTGTTTATTTATTTATAGAAAATATTTGATTTGGATTTTTGAATTTGCCGTCTTGCGATGCTGCTAACGGTTACGGTTGTTGTTTTTGTTGTTGTTGCTTTTTGCTATTTCCGATTTAGTTTTGTTGAATGTTTTTGTAAGTGTATGTGTATATGTGTGTGTGTGTGTGCACTCTTGCCGTATTCTGTTTACATTATGTTAAGCTTATGTTAAATGCGTTAAAAGAGCACATTTCGAAATAGCACAGTTTGTTTTTGTTTGTTTGTTTGTTTGCTTTTGCTTTTGCTTGTTGCTTGTGTTTTGTCTTGCGTATATGTAGTACTTATTCTTCTCATCTTTTCATACTCTTACTCCTTTCTCTTAATAAATTTGGCATAGGCAACTTTAGTTTCAACAAATTCAATATTCAATTCAATTCACTCGATCGCTCGATTCGATTTGATTCGATAGCACTCAAAAATGCATATCGATATCTTCATCGTCATCTTCTTCAATCAAATCGTCAACATGGAAATCCGTTGGTGAAAACGAATCACGTTTCAACAACATGCCATCAACCGTTGTTGTTGCTGTTGCTGCTGCTATCATTGTGGCTGTTGTCGCTGTCGCTTTCAGTGTTGCTGCTGTTGCCATTGTTGCAGCTGCCGCATTGCGCGCCCTTGAGCTGCTCTGCTTGAGGACAACATCGACGGGCAGCAACGGTTGTTTCTGCTGCTGCTGACGCACCTTGTTGAGGGCTATGAAGCTGCCAGCGCCGCCAGTGTTGCCACCAACACCACCAGCAACATTGGCAACGTTGTTTGTGCTGCGTGCCATTGCATTTGTTGTAGCTGCTGTTGCTATTGTTGCTGTTGCACTTGTTGTTGATGTTGTAGTTGCTGCTGTTGTTGTTGCTGCTGCTGCCGCTACATTTGGATCATTGTAGCGCGGTCGTTTATTTTGCAACTTGCTTGCCCAACATTCTGTGGCACGACGACGCGCATTGGCACAAATGTTGTCGCCGCCGCTGCTGCTGCTACTGTTGTTGTTGTTGTTGCTGCTGGTGTTGGTGTTGCTGATGTTGTTGGTGATTCCTTTGGTGCTGCCATCAATGACAAACGGCACATGACGACGTTCAATTTGCGTCTGCTCCTGCATCTCATTATATAGCTTGTACTGATCCAAACGACGCACAGAAGTCAGTGGCAGATATGTGACGCCTCCTCCTCCGACGCCTTGTGGGCGGGTGGCATTCGTGTGGGCGGCGGTGGTGTTCACAAATATATCATCCTTGGCAGCGTTCTTGGCATCCGCAGCAAGTTGATCCTCCAGCTCATCGACGGCCGTACCCTGAGCGCGTTGCTTCTGTCGCAGATGTTGCAACTCCTCGGCGGAACGTTGCTTACGGAACTCGTGCACCAACGGATAAATGTGCTGTATGGCGGATTCCACGTCATTCACGCTGGCGGCTAACAAAATCAAAAACAAAAGAAACCGGTTAGTAAATGTTTACGAATATGCCAAGAATGCAGAGTTCGAAATTCTCAAAATGGTTGAGATTGTCTTTTTTACTTTACTTGATTGGAGAACAAACGTTTGCGCATGTACAAGGAATGGAGGAGCAATTTAAAATTATAAGATGTCGTTTTATAATAAATATGACATCGAAATCAAATAATATAATCAAAATATTTAAATGCAGAATGTATTTAGAGGCCAAATAATGATCAAAATGACATTCCGCTTGAAAATCGGTTCAGTTTTGATCAAGCTATGACGTTTTGAAGTTGGTCAGACTACGGAGCTGCAAGTCACCTTACAAATCAAAATTCTTATCCAATTCTTCACGATTTTTTACAAAAAAAAGAAAGGCCTCAGAATCAAGTTTAAAATGTTTTTTTATACTAATTACTAATTAATAAATTATATAAGGAGTTGATTAAAAGTGAAAACTTGAGATTTAAAATTTTGAATTATCGAAATTTCAAAGGGGGGACCCCTTAGCATCGACATCAATATCTAGTAGAATCTAGAGAAAAATATTTTTTTTTAAGAATTTAATGAAATTTAAATGCAGAATGAACTAAAATGCCAAATATTGATTAAAATAACATTCCACTTAAAAATCGGTTCAGTTTTGATCAAGTTATGACAGTTTGAAGTTGGTCAGACTGCGGATTTAACCACTGTACAAGTCAAAATTTTTGTTCAATTTCACATGAGTTTTTAAAAAAAAATGAAAGGTCTCAGAATCAAGTTTAAAGTGTTGTTTTATACTAATCACGATATAAGGAGTTGATTAAAAGTGAAAACTTGAGATTTAAAATTTTGAATTTTCAAAATTTCAAAGGGGGGACCCTTAGCATCGAACCCAAGATTTAGAGAAAAATAATTTTTTTTACAAAGTTAATTAAATTTGAATGCTGAATGAATAAAGATGCCAAACCATGATCAAAATGACATTTCGTTTGAAAATCGGTTCAGTTTTGATCAAGTTATGACCGTTTGAAGTTGGTCCGACTGCGGATTTAGCCACTTTACAAGTCCAAATTTTTGTTCAGTTTCACATGATTTTTTACAAAAAAATGAAAGGTCTCAGAATCAAGTTTTAAGTGTTGTTTTATACTAATTACGATATAAGGAGTTGATTCAAAGTGAAAACTTGAGATTTAAAATTTTGAATTTTCAAAATATCAAAGGGGGGACCCTTAGCATCGAAATCGAATTTTGGTCGAAAATAATTAAATTTTCTAAATGATCAAAAATTTAATACAGAATGAATTAAGAGGCCAAATCATGATCAAAATGACATTCCGTTTGAAAATCTGTTCAGTTTTGATCAAGTTATGACAGTAGGAAGTTGGTCAACTCTTTGACCTAGCAACTTTACCACAACCGTACCGGTACAAGCGCTTCGGTATTCGGTTCTTAACAGAGAATTTTCATTCAGTTACGGTTTCAGTTCCGATACTAAAAATGAAACGGTTAGTTTCGGTTAACAGTTCCAGTGTTATTCCCTGATTTCAATATAATTACAACTCTCACATTAACACAAATTGGTAAAAGATCTACTTTCACTTTGATAAGAGAACAAACGTTTACGAATGTGCAGAGAATGGAGGACTGCAAAAGAAAGTTAGTATGAAAAAGATGTACAACTCTCACATCAACAAACTGGTAAAAAGTACATCCATAAGACTTGCAACTTCCACTTTGAACGTTTACGAATGTGCAGAGAATGGATAATTGTGAAAGCAGTTGTTCTTCAGCATATTTTTAACACAATTGCAAGTCATGCATTATCACAATCCACTTGTTGCATCTCTTCTATAGCAAAACAAACGTTTACGAATATGCAAGCAAAGAGGAATTGCAAGTATTGGAATTCAATATGATTCAAGCTCTCATAATTTTTTGATGCGCCTAGATTAGTCGAATAAAATCAAGACAAGACGTTTAGGAAGGTGTAAACAAACAAAAATGTAAAGAGATGTTGTTCTTAAGAAAACGTCCGATCAAGTATTTGTATTGAAGGAAGACAAACATTTACGAAAGTGTAAGAATTAATGAATACAAATTCTCAACTGTTTCGCGAAGTCGTATCTCATGTTAACTTCCTGGAGCACTACTACTCACCTGTTACCGTTATGCTGCCCGTGGAGAAAATCTTGAGCGTGGCTTTTGGCTCACGCATTTTATACGTAACACCTGGATGGAGCTCGGGTTCATAGCTGGCATTGTCGCGATGACGCTCCGAGAAATTGACTATTTTAATTGCCCAGGGCATACTGCAGGTGCCCAGCACATTGACGATGCGAAAGTTTTGAAAGTGCGTCGGGAATCCCAATTTGCTCAGGACGCGTGCGTAGCGACGAGCGGCGATTTTGGCCTGAAAAGCAACAGAAAAATTAGTACTGGGAATATTGTTGAATTCAAAAGCTTTAAAAAGCTCGACGGAGCTTTAAGCAAATTCATCTTTGAGGGGTTTTATGCGAATAAAGCATTAAAGAGCATAAGCTGATGAAGCCTAATGGAGTTTTAGACTTAAAGGGCCTTAATAAGCTTTAAACAACCAAAGGCTGAATAAGTTTACAGCTAAAAAAAGCTTTTATGAGGCGAATGTGGATAATGATTTAAAAGGACTTTTAACTGACGAAACTTTAGGATGATATAACTTTCAGAAGCTCGAAGTAGTTACAATTTTTAATAAGCTTTAAGCCAATAAAACTGTGTTAGCTTAAAGCTGACAAACACTTTGAGAAATTTCAAGAAGGATAAAGCATTAAGAAACTTTAAGTTGATTAATCGTTAGGCTGTTTAATATTTAATGGATAATTTAGCTGATACAGATTTACAATGTTTTGAAACATTAAGACTTGAAGGCGTTTAAAACGGTCACAAATTAAGAGTTGGCATAGCTTGGAGTTGTTAATGCTTAAATGAGCTTATGGCTGATAATATTTTAAAAGAGTTTAACTTTGTCGAGCATTTTAAAGCATTGAATTTTCAGCTGATAGAGCATTAATGAGCCTTCAGCTGTTGGAGCTTTAATGAGCTTTAAGCTTATGGAGCTTTCAGCTGATGGAGCTTTAATGATCTTTCAGCTGATGGAGCTTTAATGAGCTTTAAGCTTATTGAGCTTTAATAAGCTGATGGAGCTTTAAGGAGCTTTCCGCTGATGGAGCTTTAATGAGCTTTAAGCTTCTGCGAGCTTACCTGCAACTCGGATGTGGCGCCCGTGCACGTAATCCTGCCCGATGACCAAATGGAGGCCGTCGTGTAGGGACGACGCAACTTCATGGTGACCATGCCATTCTCCCGTCTGTACTCCACGTTGGCGCCATTCAACGCAATCTCGCGCAACTTGAGATGACAACGGACACTGAAGGAGCAGACAACGTTGTTGATCACAATGTCCAGTTCAGGTTCAGCATCGGGATCATCAGTGCATTTTGTTGTAGTTGTCGTTGTAGTTGCGGATGTTGCTGTTGTTGTGCCAGTAAGCAATGCCAGTGGTTGTTGTTGTTCCAATTGTTGTTGTTGTTCTTGTTTCATCTCAATCACATCATCCTCCTCAATCAGATCATCCTCATCCTCATCCACCTGATCATCAATCACAGTCGCTGGCTGTTGTTGTTGTTGCTTTTGTTGCTGCTGCAGTTGTAGCTGTGGTTGTTGTGGCTGTTGCAACAGTTGTTGTTGTTGTTGTTGTGGTTTGTTGATAAACACTCTGTTGCCATTAGGAACTGTTGTTGTTGTTGTTAGCAATTTGCCATTGTTGTTGTTGTTATTATTATTGTTATTGTTTGTGTTGTTATTGTTGTTTGTGGGCGTGGCAAATATCAAGGGCTTGTTGCCGTTAACCAACACCATCGTATCGCCATTGAGCAGCTTGCGTTGCCCAACACTGGCATTCAATGGCTGCACCGGTTGCAATTTACCAAACTGCGAAAAATAACGAACAGTCCCAGTGCCACTTGTGGATGCTACAGCATTTGTATTGTTGCCAGAGATGCTCATGCTGCTGTTGCCGCCTACTTTGGCAGTGGCAACAACACCAACACCTGCACTAGTTGCAGCACCGCCAACGCCAACGACGCTGCCCGCTGTCTGACGTGCAGCAGCAGCCAAATGGTAACTGGAAGCGGGCGTCAAATAAACCCGTTGTGCATTTGTCAACACTGTGCCGGTAACGCCGACGCCGACGCCAACGACAGTTCCGCTGCTGTTGGCTGCCTTTAAGCCGCCGCTCATATTGGCCGATGGTATGCTAACCATATCGTTTTGCATCACTTTATTCTCTCTCTCTTTATAATAATCTGTATCTTCTTCTTTCTCTTCTTATGCACTGTTCTCTTGTATCTTTGTTATACACAGTTATTTGCAATTAATATTATTTTAATTATTGTTGCAGCTAAAGCACTTGCCAAAGTCACTGCTGCATTTCCTGCTGGGTATTCATTGCTGCCAACGGCGCTGCTGCTGTTGCTTACTACGGTTGGCAGCGACTGCGACGGCGACTTCGGCAGCGTTTGAAGAGTAACAACTGTCGCGCTGATTGATGCTCTCTCTGTTGTTTGTGATTTTTACTACTAGGTTTAGATCTGCAGCTGCCAGTGTTGCCGTACTGTTTTGTATTTTCTTTTATTGCTCTTCTTTTCCTGCTTCCTGTGCGTGTTGCCGCCTTGTTGTTGTACTTTGGCAACAATAGTTTTTGATTTTCGTTATGTTTTCACTTTGCGGGAGTTTTATCTGTGTTGTTTTTGTTGTTTTCTTTGGCCCACTTAAAGCATGGCCGTATTTTTCCTTCTTTGCAGCACTTGCAAGTTCTTATGCTAATATACAATATACTAGTGCTCTCTTTTTCTTCTTGTTGCTGTGTTTAGTTGTATATAAGGCTTAAAGTGATTTTTCTTTTTTTGTTGTGTTCGCCGTTTGAATGATGACAAAAACAAATACTTTACTCTTGCTATTTTTTTAAATTAGGTTTTGATTTGTGTTTGTTGTGTTTGTTTATTATTATTATTATTTCTAGTCTTCCGTTCTTTCTCCTTTGTTTAGTTTTGTTTTTTTTTTTTTATAAATGTAGCTTGGGGTTTTGTTGTTGTTCCTTTTTTAACAGTCTGCAAAAAGAACAATAGAAAATGGAATACAAAATTAATTAATTACTTATACGTATTTTTTGTGTTTTGCATTTTAACACTTGCCGCTGCGTGAAGACTAAATGCCAAAGATGTCAAATGTCAACTTTGTAAATGCAGCGCGAAAACAACAACACAACAACAGGTAGCAGCACACGCTGACGTCGGCGCAGCTCTGCCTTCGGAAGCGTGCAAAATTGAATGGCTATCAATGAATCGATGATCCACAGTTGTTATCGATAAATAATACACACATCTGATAACATTCCAAGTTTATACATAAACCTTATTTAACCAAAATCAGTTTGGCTCACATATTATTTTAAATATTTATAACTGCCGCTTTGTTAATATGTTTATAAAATGTATGTTCTCATACAATTGTACATGAGAATTTACAATTTATTTCATTTTAACTGACTTTAGCTGCCGTATAAACTTGGTAATACAATCATATATGTATATTGTAGGTGTGTGTACACATGCGATACACACCCACAACAGCTGAGCGCTTCTAACAGCTGTTGCTAACAGTTGGCTGTTAATTAACTGTTCATAGGATCACAGCTACGGCTATGTACAACTAATTTAACCTTAACCCAGTTACGCTGCTGAGTGCCTGGGGTGGCTGGGCTGATGCAAAATGCATTCGTGTGTGTGCGAGTGTGTGTGTATGTGACAACTGTTAGGCGAGGCGTCGCTGTTGTTGTTGTTTGCCGGTGCAACTTTTGGGTCAAGGACGGCATGCGAAAAGTAGCTCACACGGCAACAAAATGTGGCGCGATGTCAATTGAGCACAACGTCGACGCAGCAGCTGCTGCTGCAGTTTCGTCATTTAGCATCCAAAATCAAATGCACTCGCATACACCTACATATACATATACTTGCAAGCACACGAGAGCAAGACGTCGACGTCGACTACGACTGCGACTGCGGCTGCTGTGCTATTTTTGTAGCGAGCGCAGGCGGCAAGTGCAAATTAAAAATTGTTTTTGTAAATTAGGAAAAATTGTAAAATATAACAAACGCTCGCTCGTCAGTAACAACAGCAGCAATTTCATTTTGTTCTTAGTATTTGTATGTACAAAATGAATGTAAATGTTAATTCAATAAACAATAACAACATTTTTGCGTTGCACAGAAATAATAACAACATCGTTGTTATTGTTATTGTTAAGATTGTTATTCTCCGCAACAAATATCAATCAATGAGTCACAATCAGCTGGGCAACGGTAAATCAGCAAAGGGCCACGCACTTGCCATAGAGAGAGAAAGAGAGAGTGAAAGAGAAGAAGCAACAAGTGAAAGTGAAATTCACTCAAAATACACTAACAATTGTGTGTGTGTGGGTGTGGGTGTGAGTGTGACCTAATAACAGCAGTCGCTCACGGATATACATACATACAAACCAGCTGAGTATGCTTTAAATCTGCTTGCATTCTCATTAAATTAAGCAATTGAGAGATCAATTTAATTGGAACACACTATTCATTACATGTTTGTATGTTTGTGTCTATTAGCTGTATGTATGTGTGTATGTGTACGTCACTTAAAGATGCGGCGTGCGTGCGTAAGTATGTATGTATGTCACATGCTGTTATTATTATTATCTGTCTGTCTTTTGCCCACCTATTTTTAACAGGCGAAAAGCGGGGAGAAATAAACGTGAAGCAGACGCGATACAAAAATAGGATGTAATAAAACTAAAAAGAAACAAATGCACAATAAAATGCAAATCAAATTTGTGTTTGTGCCCATTGCTTGAATTTCAATACAATATAGCAAAAATGTAGAAATATTTATTTTATTTTTTTTTGCCCAGTAAGCGTAATTTAAAATATGCAAAGACAAAGGGGCGGCAAAGGCATCTGCGCAATTCACCTACATACATACATACAGACACACTCGCACACACATATGCATACAAATACATTCATGGGCTGAACCGAATTCTATCAAAGTTAAAATTGTAATTATTTTGCAGCAGTGCAACAACAACAACAAAAACAAATTTCAACTCTGTACGTGGTCGCCATTTTGGCAATTGTCCATTGAATTTCCTTATTAAATAGCGGCTTAAAATCAGCAAAAGTAAAATACAAATTCAAATTCACGCAAACCGCGTAAAACGGAAAAATTAAAGTGCACGGGAACGACCCCTGGGTAATTATAATATGCGTCAGTTCATTAACCCAAAATACCAACAAGTTAAAGCGCTAAAGTCCGCAACGTTTCGACTATGACACACCTCATCTAAAAATGTGCACAACTTTTATCTGGGCAGCTTGTCATACAGAGCGAGAGCGAGAGAGTGAGCGCGAGAGAGGAGAGCAAGTTGTAAGCATGACATCAGCTGTCATTGACAGACAGTAGGGAATTCCTGCAAGGTAGCAAAATATACACAGGCGTATATAACAATCATAGTACGCAAACCCAAATTCCTTGTATAACAGCATATGCCCCTTGCGTAAAATGTTCATAACAGTCGAATGAGTGAGTAGGAATAGAACACTTGCATGCCACAGTAAATACGTATGTATGTATGTATATACATTCATCAAGTATCCATATTAACAATGATAATAACGACAAATGCGGTAAAATGCAAAATGCCAGTGAACGCACTGAAACACAAATAATTTCATACACATACATGGGTATCCACGTGCGTGTGTGTGTGTGTATCTACTACAAAAGGCAACGCAAATCGTGCACGAAAAAAAAGCGCAACTGAACTTCGAAAATTCAGGTTCAAGGCCAAATGACAACTGTTTTCTAGCAAAGCCAACAGAAATACATACATATGTACATACATTGTTTGTATGTATATTTGTATGCATATGTGCAAACATACACACATACAAAATAAATAAATATAGAAACTGTCGCTAGCTACGGGCAAATCGTTAATTACCAAAGAGCAGTCGATTTCTGCATAAAACTCAATAGACTTTAATACAGGTTATTTATGTGTGCATATGAACATGAATTTTCAATGTTAAATTTCAATGTTATGCAGTATTTTCTAAAATGACCAAAAACTGAATGCAGTGCATGGTGCAAAAAAAAGAGGGCATCATTGTACAATGTACATTGGTATGAATATATGAATGTATGTATGTATATATGTACATGTCTCATAGCTGATAATTTACCACACGCAAAATAAAGGAAAATTGCCACTCGTTGTTTAAGCATAAACGTTGGCAACGCTGATCATAATTTGCTCAAAAGTTTTTTTTTTTTTAATTTTTTCAGATTAATTTGTGTTGGGTTACCTTAGCAGGGCTAGTAATGTGAGATATCTACACTAACAATAACATTCTGTTACGCATGCACATTTATGTATGTACATATGTATGTATGCGTGCATTTGTGTTCATGTACATGTTCGTTTCCGTTCCATATTTGTAGAAATTTGAGTGTACGACATATTATCACCAAGAGCACTAACTACAACAACAACATTGGCGATACAAATAACAAACATGATGAGACATAAGAAGCAAGAATAGCTCTAGTTGAAAAGACAAAACGTGATGTTATTAATTTCTCTCTCTCGCTCTCTGCTTTCGTTGATGCTGATCTCTCTCTCTCCCTCTCTCTGTTCACTCTTGTGCTGTCTCTCTTTGAGCGTTGTCCGTTTTCTTGAATATTATTTGAAATAATCAACAATACTAATCGCAAAATGTTATTTACGACGGCGCATCCAAAACAATCGAAACGAAACGAAAATGTGTAAAGCTTTTTGCTTATTGCCTTTGAATATTTTTCAATCACACACATGCATACATATGTACATACATGTAGATGCTACGCTTTGTTGCTGTTATCAATTGTAGCACTGCAGCTTAACATGCTGCTAAAAAAAACGAGACTCAATTTTAGCGCATACATAATTGTAATAAATTGTGGAAAATGCTTACGATTACTGGTAAATGTATGTGTAAATGACATCACAATTATTGTCGGCCGGAAATAATATCACGTTGATTTCTTGCACAAACTATGAAATAACAAAACTTAAGTGTCGACGAATGCTAGAATTTTACAGTGGATCCCAGCATATTTCAACCAGCAACTAAAATTTTTGAAAATCAGCTACAACAAACTAAACTAAAAAGAGATAACAAAATGATTTAAGCGCAGGTTGTTAACATAATTTTTTAATTTATTATATTCAATTTCATTTATTTTTTATTATGTATGATTCATGGGAATTTCATCATCAGGTGGATTGTTTACAACAGGCTTGCATTAAATGCGTCATAAATTTCATCAAATTCTAAATGCTCTTAAGCTGCAATAGTGGAATGCATTGGAATTGAAACAAAGCTCAGGGTGAGGTGCGTGCTGTGTATGTGCATGTGTGAGTATGTGCGAGTGCGCGACTGTTTGGCAGTCACGCGTAAACAAACCTGTTCGTTAAGTAGCGGGTGCTTGGCAACAGCAACAACAAACAAACATACATACGAAATAATTCACACAACAGGTGCCTGCGCCGAGTGCTTGCAAATAAGAAGTACACACATACATACAAATGTATGTATATAATAAGTTTAAGTATTCATACATATGTACATATGTATTTACAATGTCTGTGGACTGAATGTAACACGCTTACAGCACACTGTTAACGCTTAACAGCGCTGTTAAGGGCCAAAGCTTGACCTAAATTTTTCATTACATGATGGAGACGCTAATGACTAAGTGGCAGCTGACAACGACAAGAACAATAACAGTAAGCTCAGCAGCAGTGTAACAGTGTGTACACACATTGAATCACATAAATACATACAAATGTATGTGTAATGTTATTGATTTAATGCAGTTGACGCATCGCCACAGCCCTCCACCCTAACTTCCAACGGTTTGTCATCATTTCAAGAATCCGCTGTCATAATTTACATATGCACCGACATACATACATACATACGTACATACTTATATAAGTGTGTATAACAAAAGGTATACCTGCGATATGCAGGACACAGCGCAAATTTGAGCTTAAGCTCAGCTCAGCACATGTATGAGTGTGTGTGTGTAGATTGACGTCAGCTGTTAGTGGGTGCAAGCCATCGATAACACTTGCAGGCGACCGTGGAACAAACAGCTGCAGCTGCCCAGCCAACAATGCAGCAACAACAAAAAGGCAAAACTGTCAAACTTTTGTCAGCTGACAGCAGTTGCCAAGTTATGATGTAAATGAACATGTGCACAATTTATATACATACATACATACGCTTATGTATGTTTACGTAAAGTTGTAAATTGGCACAGTTAACGATTATTCAAGCAGAAAAGAAACATGTGTTAGAAAATCAATCGATATACCCACAGGACGATTAAAATAACAAATGAAATAAATTTAAATCACAATGTTATTTAATGTTATAGATCAAGTAATGTAATAATAAATAGAAATAAAATTCTTTTGAGTTTCAATCTGGATATTCGATAAATCGAGTGGTATCGAATTAACAATGCAGGAAGAGCTGAACAATAGAAATAAATTTTTTTGGCGACCAGTGGCTGCCACATCATCCTTTTTCCGGACAGATACGCAGTAACGCCTACTCTAAATCTCCGTTGCCAATTTAGCTTTTTTTTATTCTTTTTTAGCTATGTTTAAAAGGCCTGCAAGTTATTAAAACTATTGAAAAACACTGAAATCATATATTTTCTTGGTTTTGGGTGCTTACTCTTTGTTTTTTTTTTTTTTTTATCTAGATTATAACTTTTCCAATTTTAATATTTTTAACGGTCAAAAATTGACAAAATCGCGGTAAAAACAGCAATAACACAAAAACTGATGCATGTTCTTATTCATGTTGAAAAGTGGAATTTTGATATTTGTCCGATTTCTTTCCTTTTTTCGGAGTCCGTCTATCCTGTTTTCTTATCGAATTATGGCAGCACTGGTGGCGATTTCCTTATTGACCTATCGATCCATCGTCCAAACGTTTGGCAAACAACAGCTGACTTAAAGTCAAGGGCGTAGGCGGCTTTGAGCGAAGGGGGGCCAAAATTTTTTTTTATAATATCACCATTAACCCTGCCTAAAACCCCTAGAGATTTTTAAGCAAACTGTTTGAGAATTTCCGAGTTATGTAAGTGTTATTTTAGGTATGTTTTGTATAATTAATTAATTAATTCAAAATACATTTCATTCAATTTTAAAAAATACCTTAATACCTAATCTCTTCAAAATATTTTTGTTAATTGAAAGCATTGCTTGCATATTTTTACAACCCAAAAGAACAAAAAAGCCGTTGTCGAGGTTCTAGAAATGAACAATGGTTGCTGTTAAATGTAAAAATAATAAAATTTAATTAAATTGTTTTTAAATTTAACAAAAAGGCATTAAGTATATTTTAAATTAACTTTTTTTTTTTACCAAATATATCAATTATGAAGATAGCTCAACTTTGTGTGCCCGCAAATAGGTGTGAAAAATTAGAGCTCGGAGACTTTAGTATCTTTTATATAATTTCATGTATAGTACCACTGTTGGATCCAGAGCTTCAATTTTATTTTGTTATTTTATGCAATGCGATACCAATCTGAATGGGTTTTGGAAGTTAAAATTTTGTAAGCCCTCCCTGCCTACGCCCTTGTTTAAAGTTGTAAACTTAGCTATAATTAACTAACTAGTTTCCACGTTGATCTTCACTGCCAAACCCAACTGCACCCCGCCCCCAACTGAACAACTGTTGCACATAGGGGCAAACAGCAAAATGTTTAACGAATTGCATAGCTAAAAAAAAATGCAGGTACAACCGGTTTCATACTCACACACACACACACATGCACTCAAATTTAGATGAATATGCACACATACATAAATATGTGTGTTTATCTGCTGCATACATATGTACATAGATATGCAGAGAGTCTGAGAGCGTCGACGTCTGAGACTTTGTCTGTGAGACCGGCGTCTTGGTGCCGGCAGTTTTGGATTATGCTATCATCGTCACACTGTGCGTCATCGATAGCTGTTTGATTACTCAGTTGTCCGAAATCAGCGACAGCGACTCGAAATATACATGCATACATATATATGTATGAATGTACATCAGTGATGTCAATTAAGCCTTTTCGCGGATAGCTTTGTCCTATTTTTAACTGCTTCAGTCGTGAAAAATGTCAAACTTCCTCTATACGAAAATCTGTCCTTTTTTAGATCGTGTTCTTCGATCCAAAAAAGATTTTATTTTGCCAATTTTGGGAATATTTCAGATCGAAAACGAAATTAAAACGAAAATAGATTTTCAATACGCCAATATTCACCTAATAAAATGGGAGAATGTTGAAAATACGCAAAAATTTTGGACCGAAGCTAAAAGAAGTAGAGAGGGTGTTCAGCCAAGTTAAGTGATGTACATACATGCATGTTGTATGTGTCATATCGATTATGCGTATCGATATTGACATCAATCGAATAACACTCACCTCTTAATAGTCCTTAATTAGGTTTATTGGAAATCTCGACCAAGGAGCCTGCAAATACACAAGTAAATAATGAGCAAGTATTAGTAATTACAATATTATACATATCGATAACAACAATGTATTTAACGAAAAACCAATGGCGGAAGTAATTGCACTTATCGCATAAAATATTTATTATAGTACTATAAATATTAGAGAAAGAAACTGCCACAAACCGGATGTAAAAACGTAAATCGTAACAATTGCCACTAAGTGCAAAAAGTATTTTCCTTGGAAAAAATACACATTTTTTTCAGGGAATTTTATTTAATTTCTTATTAAATTATACTTATTCTTAGAGCGAGTTAAAAAAAAGATAATAACTGTCATTAAATTTAAATATTTTTAAAATTTTTAAAATAATAATACAAATATGTGAATTTTTATTTTGTCAAAACACTTTCTTGACCAACTGTTACATGCACAAATCATAGTTTACTTATGTATGTATGTATGTATACATATTTCAATTGTAATTTGAAATCAACCGCAATCAAAAATTCAACGCTCTGCATAAAATTGGTGTCAATTTGTTGTTGGAGATTCTAAGCAAACGCACACACACTCTCACATTTTGACAAATATGTAGTGCGAGTGCCAGTGTTGAGAAATGCATGGCGACATGCGCCATATTTAAATGGATCTCCGTTAAAATGAAATGAAATAAAGTCAGACCAAAAAGAAAAAAGAACACTTGGTACCCCTAAATCAAGATAAAACGCAACCCCAAATGCCAGCATCGCCCTTAGTTCAGTTCAAAGATGTCAATGAACCGCATACAATAAGCAAAGCTGGAGCGAGACAGATGAAGTGGAATAGGGAGAGCAGAAGGAAGGGCAATAAGAATGGCAGCGACAACAAACCCCAAGTCGTTGACATTTTTGGGTTCTTATATGAAAACAAAAACAACAACACCAACAACACAGCTGTCGATTTGTTATTATTAACCGTTATGTGTAGGACAGACCGATGCCTTCAGACAACAGGCATAAGCTGTAGGTTTTTTTTTGACAGGATAATGAAATCAATACTCAGACACAACAAGCAGCAACAACAACAACAACCCAAAAGTTAAAGTGGAAACGTGCTCAAAAAGTTCGCTGCTGGCTTCGCTGTCTGGCCAGCACACATATACACAAAAACGCACACCCACCCACACACACACGCAGAACCAGAGTGTGGGTGCAGACAGAAAAGAAGACGAAGAAATTAAATGCTGGTCACACTTACTTAAGGCGCTGACCTTGACCGCACGCCTATACTTATGTAAATATGTATGTGTGTGTACGTATGTGCATACAAACATGTTTCATGCACTTTACGAAAATACGAAATATGTATGTATGTTTAAATGTTTGTATTCGCTAAGCAGCGCTGTTGTAATTTTTATTAGCACTAAAATTATTTATGCATCTTGATAATTGACTTACAAAAATACATATGTACCTACATACGTATATTTATGATAATTGATTTACCTACAAACGCCAATGTATGTACATACATACATACATATGTACATAAAGTTTGTTAAAAAGTGTTTTGACAAAATCACAAATTTACACATTTGTTATTTTGTTTTTAAAAAATAGTTGAGTTTTTTTTTATTTTTTCTTTAACAAAAATAAAATGAAATTCAATAAAAAATAAAATATTTGACTTTAGAAATTGTGTACATTTTTGATTTTGTTAAAACTATTTTGACTTACTGTTTGATTGTACATAGGTTTGATTGTGTAGGTTTTTCTATTATTGACTTGCTTCATAATGAATTCGAGGCGTAAATCAATTAAACTAATATATCATACATATGTACATGTGTAGTAAATAAAATGTACATATATATATATATATATATATATATACATATATGGGTACGAAGAGCACTTAAATTTTATTCAAACATTAAGAGAGGCTCGCAATTACACTGACGTTAAAAACTCAAGCAACGACACACACAAAGACACAGCCCAGTGGAAAAGCAAAAACAGTAAAATTACATACATATGAACGTATATGTATGTATGTGTGTACGCAAGTTTATGTTTCTATTTTCAGCATACCAATCAGCAACTCATTTACATACATACATACACACATACATACACACATACATACATACATATGATTTGTATGCACACATACATACGTACATATGTAAACAGCTGACAGCAATGGAAATGGACGCGCCAATTTTGATCGCTTTGCTTTTGCTGCTGTGCGTCTATATGTACATATATGTATGTATATATATGTATACATATGTGTATGTAAACTACATTTGCCTGCTATTCATTGATTCAATGTGCATGACACACTTCCGTGATAGAAACAGCAAGCAATAACATTTAAAAAGATTATGTATGTATGTATATACATACATATTATGCTTAAGAGATGATGGAAATATATCAAAGAGTATAAAAGAGCGCGCATGTACATACATATGTATGCATATACATATGTATAAGCGACAGACAGTATAAACACAACAAAGAAAGCTTCAACACAACGGATAGCAGCAGAAGCAAATGAGAGAGAAAGAAGAATTAAACAGAAGCGACGCGAGCTTAGCAGAAAGTAAAAGTCAAAATCAATGAATTTTTATGCTTATGTTTACCTGCCCATTTATACTTTACATATGCATGTATTTGTGCGTTCTAGTATGTATTTGCTATAAATGTTTAGAAACTAAAGTTTAGATTTATATTGCGCCATTGACCATCCATAATTTTGTTAGCTATCGACGCACGCTCACTTTGGCATCAACCTCTGCTGTTTACATATTTGGTAAAATCTGTTTACATGAACTGTCGCCACTGGAATTAAGCTGATGCTCTCTCTCTCTTTCTCTCTCTGGCTTTCAAACATTTACCGTTGGCTTTTGATGGACATTTACCAAGTTTACACGACAGCTTAACTCGGTTTAAATGAAATCAAGTTTGCTTATACTTTTTTTAAAACACAAAATCAGCTGATTACCATAAACATAATTGAATAAGAACACAATTAATTGACAGCTAAACACTTTTAGCTGCCTTATAAACTTGGTAAATAACGATAACGTTGACGATGACAAAGTCGGCAGCCGACCAACGAAACTGTCGAAAGGCGCGAATGAGTAACGAAAGAAATGACAAAACACATTGAGTGCAGCTCTCACGGTCACATATCCACACGCACACACGCCCATGCAAAATATTTTAATTTCATAAATGTGAGAATGCCAGAAATTGAAAATTGTTTAAAATACTGGTAAAGCCTACCAAATTAACTATATGGAAAAATCATAAATTTACAATACAAACACACGTACATACATATGTACATGAATTGTGAGGCATTTACTACAGCGAGATAAGGCGGTACACTAGCTATGTAAATATGTAGGTTTCTATATTACTTGCACACTCACATACATACATACAAAACAAATGCATCTTCCTCTTTCAATCATTGAGCAAAAAAGGGGGACAAATTCCAGCTGTAAAACAGCTGTAACGACGACGTCGGCTAATAAACTTGAAAATCAATTGAATTTGCGGGTTTCTTTACTTTATTATGGCCTTGCTGTTGTTTTTGCTGCGTTTCCACTTTTTGACAGGTAAACTCGCAGCGCCTCTCTCAGAGGCACAAAGACGCCACCGATCGGTAATCGGCTCTTTTCTCTCTCACGCGCTTTTCTTCACTTGTAAACGAGCGTGTTTGTGTATGTGTGTAACTATGACGTTGCTTTGCATGCTCTACTTAAAATACATATTTTTAATCAGCGCATGCATACATACATGCAAACATAATATATGTACACAAGCATACATATGTATGTATATATGTATAAACATTAACTGTAGAATGCAATTACAGAGACACATTGGGGACTACGTCATTTACTATTTATTGTAACATTCACAAACATACACAGTATTTACATACATATGCAGGCCAATAACTTAAATACATGATTTTAATGGACTTAATTTATTGAATGACTATGAAACACACCCCATACATACATACGTAATGCATGCATGAGAAGATAAAACAAAAGAACAAAGCAGAACAACCGATTACGTGTATGTAATATGAATGTAAATATACTGAGAAATTAGCGATAAGTGTGACTGTGGTAAACATACACTAACACACAGAGACATACACGCACGCATTCACATTTTGTGCGGGTATCACAATTTTGTTTGATTTATGCAGATTTGACAAGCGGAAGTTACATTTCCACATGAATACATATGAACATACATACAGATGACAGTTTAACAGCAGATAAAGAGTTGCGGGATAATTGAGAGACGTCATATTGACAACAGCAACGATGACAAGTAGAAAAGTGGAACAGAGGCGTTTGGACTCTAAACAGAAATACATGTGTACATACAGTTAGTCAAGAAATTCTTTTGACAAAACCAAAAAGCGCATTATTATTCTTGTATATGGTTCTTAGAACAAGTTGTACATACATTTTTTAATCGAATTTAAATATTTTTAAGAATATAATAAATACATATGTAAGTGCATTTTTTTGGTCAAGACCCTTTCTTGACTAACTGTATGTATATGTATTTAATATGCACATGGCCTCGTTTGGCAAAGCTAAAGTATGAAAAGTGTAAAATATAGAACAGCAATAATAAACAAAGAAGCCGCACCTAAAAAAAAAAAGAAACTATTACATCATTATGAAAATTGACACACACAGCATGTACATATGCATGGATAACGGAAGCAAAAGAAAACTCATACAGACACAGCGACGTTTCTGCTTGCAAATGAAGTGAATCTAGCTGTATTTGTTTGTATGTGTTGAATTAATATGTGTGTGTAAGATACGGCATTTAGCATAATTTGATTAAATTATAAAAATATAAACAGGAACAACAACTACTCCTGTAATAAGCAGCAGCAACACAGCCAACGATAACGTCGTTAGTCTGACCATCAAGTAAAAAAAAAATGAAATAAAATGAAATGAAAGAAAATAAATAGGAGAGGAAGCAGCAGATATGAAGTGAGCGAATTTGCGGCGAAAACTTGTTAGTTCATGAAATGTGCGCTGCTGTCGCGCGCGCTAACTACACTCTTGCGCGCTACAAAGCTACAAAAGAGAGCTGCAGAGAGCGCACCAATGTACGCCGACGACGACAGCGGCAGCGGTGGTTGACGGCCACAAACCGAAGTTCGTTGAAATTTCGAATGTATGAAAACGTTCAGTCTGCCGCCAGCGCGGGCCCGAGCGTTTAGCTCGAAAACGCGGCAGAGGGCCCAGCGAAAAATTAGCTGGGTCAACAAGGTGGCGGCAGAAGCGTAGAGCATTGTCGTATGAGTTTCTGTCTCTATGTGGGTATGTGTGTCTGTGAGTGCGCTCGCGACGACAATGCGCTGTATGCTCTGCTGTATATAGCGTTTGGCTATTTCTTTACCCCTCCCCTAAACCCTGCCATTATAAAATACAAAATTATTTGAGGAATGCGAATGCGGCGATGGCAACAGCGAGTCACACACGCACACATGTACACACAGACGTACTCTCATATACACATGTAGGCAGCAAATACAAGCGCACTGTAGTTGGGGGCTGCTCTTTACAAAAATAGCCAACGTGATTTCGGGCGGTCGGTCGGTCTGACGTCATCTATGTACAAGGATGAATCGGCAATCATGATGTTTTATTTATTTAGCAAAAGCTCCATTAGCAGCTGTAGGAGGTTGAATGCCCTTGATATAGAACCTAGAGGAGGAAGAAGAACACGCCCCCTCAACCAACCCAAACAGAAATAAAGACAAGACACATGCAGATCCGAGATCCGATCCAAAAAGGAAATGTTGCAGTGATTGGCCAGCAGCCCAATGCTCTCTCACTCTCAACAGTTGCGTAGTTATTACTCACTGTTGTACATTTCATCGTTTGCAACTCTCAAGGGTAATAAATTCGTGCTAAAGGACAGGAAATTACATATTTACACACATACACACAAACACATGCTTGTGTGCGTCTGTTGTGCCTATGTATTCAAAGCAAAGAAAAAGCAGGGCGACGCACGTGTGGTAACACTGGCAGTGGAGAGCACATGTTAATATACATGTATATATATTTGTAATTGAACGAAAGTGAGCGCGCTACAAAGCGACAAATGAGCGCAGAATGACGCGTTCACATTTCTGAGTGGGAAGCGCAATGGCGCATTTCGATTTTTTTTTTCTTTCTTTCTTTTATTTTTGCTTTGTCCCAAATGCAATATGTAAACTGTATACAAAACTGTGAATTTATAATTTGTTGATTTTATTTTATTATAGCTGCAAGAACATAATTCAGCAACTAGACGACGTTTATTGCATTAACATACATATTTGTTTAAACATGTGATGACTGTCACCCACAAACTAGTTATGAAATTAGGAGCCAACGACGGCGACTAGCTGTCAGCGAAGAACTACACAGAGAGAGAACGAGAGAGAGCGAGAGAGGAGCAAAGAAAAAGTGTAATTTGTTTTTGTTTTTCGTTTGGTAAAGGCAATGAAAATTACGTTTATTTAACTTTGGTTTCTTTTGTATTGTTTTCTTTTTCTTTTTTTGTTTTTTGTTCTTTGTGTTATATTTTTGTTCCTTTTTTGTTTTTCTCAAATATTCCGTTACGCAGAAATTTTCTTTGGCTACAAATTATTATTTATGGTATTTGTTGTATGTATGGTCTACGAATATTTTTCTTATGAATATTTTCTTTGTCAAGGCACGTTGTTGTTGTTGCTTATTCATATATAGTTGGTTGTCGTAGCTGTTGTTGTTGCTGCTGACTTTTCAAGTACTAAAACTTACAAGCTAATTTACAAGTTTGTTAGCCTACAGAGGAGTTACAATTATGCGAAAAACTAAAACGAAAATCAAAAGAAACAAATAATACAAATTGAACAAAAAATCACCTTTTTTTTAGAGTAGGTCGCGTCGTTGGTAATGTGCTCTCTTTGCTACTCTTTGGTTTGATGAGCGCCCGCTCTTTCAAAAGCTCGTAGCTACGGGAGCTACTGCTGCTGCTCAGTAGTGAGCAGCTTGCCTTCTCGCTTGCTCCGCTGCGACTGTTGGGCCGACAATGTCGACCACAAGAGCGAGCAAAGAATGTCGCTTACGAACTTTCCGTTACTTTTGCTTGCTTTTGTATTTGTACACTTTTTTTGCTTTGCTTTTTTGTTGTGTTGTTGTTTTTGGTCGATGTCGATTCTTACAAACAAATGTACACACACACATACATATATATGCGTTGATTGTTGTATTTTACGACTTTCAGTTTATACAAACAACAATGACTAAGTTTGCACACATATACATATGTATGTAGTATTTATGTATATACGCACATGTGTATATTTTGTATGCATGTGTCTAATATGTATATGTTTTGTTGTTTTTGCAAGAACTCTGACTATCTTACTAAATTGGCATAGTTAATAGAATATGCATTAATATAACTGCGCCAGTAGATAATTAACAGTAGTGTGCTAGTTACAAGAACAACAAAAAAATAAAAGCAACTTTGTCCTCTGGCAAAACAGCAAGCAAACTATGCGAGACGGCGAGCACGAGAGACGACAGCGACAAAGCAGCGCCGAGGCTACGACGGCGACTCGCTGAGAAGACAACAATGGCAAATTCAGTGTGTGAGTTTACGGCGGCGGCGATAAACGAAAAACGCGCACAGTAAGCAAAGCAGCACGTAGTGCGGCGAAGGCGAAAATGACGCGACACAATCATGCACACACACACACACACACACATACATCCATTCAGCTGAGTTCGTCTACATTTAAGCGCACATCGCGCATGCTCAAGTCGCACGCTCGCTCTCCTTTGCTCTCAACACTTTGCACTCGCACACACGTTCTGGTTTCGTTGAATTCGTTTTTTTTTTTTGTTTCTTTCGGTCGCAGCGACTTGTTGTTGGGCGCTGCGCGGCGACTTTTGTAGTTGGCGCTCTTGCTCAGCAGCAACGCAATAAAAGTTCAAAAACAGTTGAAGTATACCGCGACGCGAGTAAAAATCTTTCTTCACCGTCGTCGTCGTCGTGTCGTCTTCCGCGAATTTCAATTTCTTTTTCAATTGAATGAAAGAAACGCTAACGCTTTTTCTCTTTTTTTGGTAGATATAAATATTTGTTCATATTCGTGGCCATTATCTAGTGAATTTTGTCAAAAAATATCCAATGTTTATTAATTGCTCCCATATATACGTATTGTTATTATGCATATACATATATATACATATGTATTTGTACGCAAATAAATGTGTCGCTTCAGAAAATGCCTTTTGTTTTTGTTTCATTTGCAATTCATACATTCAATGTTGTATTAACAACAAAATAACATTTCATTGTTGATGTTAGTGCGGCTGCTGAAGTGTAATTGCATTTGTATTTTGTCTTTTAATAACCATTTTTTTTTTTTTTTGTTATATTTTGCTTGCTATTCTGCCAGTAGGGGAAAAAAACTGCCTGAAATTTGCATAAATAGCTTCGTTCAGCATTGTACGTTAAACTACTTGTTTATTTATCAATAATTATGGCGGCGTTAATTAATTTTATTATCGTGATATTGTTGTTTAAAATACTTATTAATTTATATACCAGAATCAAAAAAAATTTACCAAAAATAAATTCTGAGAGCACTGTATGAGCACACACGTACGTCTTCACAGTCGCTCGGCTCTCTAACAACTGACAGCCCTGAGGGAGCAGTGTGACCGAACGTAGCACACGATATATTTTCGCAGCGGCCACACTGCTCGCCATGTTCGGTGTGACCGAATTATCAGCCCGCAAAAATCGAATCGAATTTCAATTACAGATTGGCATGTCGAAACTCTTACTAATATTACATAATTTTTAATAATTCTCAGCGAGAAGCGTATTAATGATATGAAACTGACCGTCCAGAATTTTGATTAAAATACATACATACAATTGGTCTCCATATATAAATATGTATATCTAATTGAATTGGGAGCTAATGTTATGTTTTTGCAGATGCTGTGACTTGAAATTTTTATCACACTGCCTATATTTTACATGAAATTTGGGTAAATTGGTCACGTGCTTTTAATTAATTCCATATGACATTTTCTTGGTTTTTTGCATGCGAGACAACGTCTTTATGTAGTAAAATAGTGTAATTCAACATTTAAATAAACAAACAATTTCAAACAACTTTAAACGTGTTTTTATTGTTCCTTTTTAGTATGCTTACATATGTATGCTCACGTTTTGCAACACACACACAGCAGATACACTAACATAATTTGTATTAATGACAGTGTGACCGCATAATCAAGGCAACCCTGTCACTACAGCTGCTATTCTGAGTTGCGTTAAATATATCGATACAGTTTTTAAAGTGCAACATATGTTTATAACGACAAAACAATACAAAAATAGTATACTTTTGACAGCCTTTTCTATAAATGAATGAATAAGTTAATGAATTAACTTAGTACACAGTAACGATATGACGATATGATAATGTGATGATGGCTAGTGGGAGCTAGTGTGATTACTGTTACACCAAAACGGAATCAAAAGTTGAGTGGTCACACTGTTGTATCAGCTGTGGTTTGTTTACATTTTAAATATGCATAACCGACTTTGGATTAAAAAAGAGGCAACGGTAAATGTACATAAATGTGGGATTCTCAGTGTGTTGTAAGTGCAAGGAGGAGGAATGTGCGATATATCATTAGGTGGTGAGACGTTAACGAAAGTAATATTATTGTGTAAAAAAATAGTTATTAGTTTCAATGCTTTGTTTTAGTTATTCATTTATTTTGCTTAAATACATTCAACTACTTTTGTATATAAAATCTTTATTTGTTTTCAAATATAAAGACTTGCATTTATTAAATTTAGTCCCTCAATTTACGTTCAAATTAATTTAAATATTTTCGATTGTTCATGTCATCGATGTAAACACTATCGTGGCTTTTGCAGCCCTACACAATAACAAAACAAAATCGATACATAACGAGGGATGTCAACTAGGTATTATCGAAATCATATCAACATCTCAATTTTAATTGATATCATAAAGTACATAAAATAGGTATTAATGAGCATTTATTGCTGCTGCATCTAAATGGCATTCACATTGGCATTGTCATTTTTGTTGCTGCTGACGCTATCGTCGCCAAGTCTTAGCCAACAATCGCAATATTCAAGCGATGAGGAATTTCATGAGGAGCTTGTGGTGCGACCGCTTGCCGGCGATCATGTTAATACGTATTTTCAATTCACAACACGCTGGCACTACGGCAATCGCAACAATCGTAAGTAAATGCCGAAGGTATGTAGATAAATAATTTACATATAAATTGCAATTCCTTCCTGTTTAGTTTATCACACGCAGCTGACGCCGCGCGTCATTGCCGAAATTCTGCAAACCTATGATGTAAAGGAGCTGCATATAAGTCTGACCCAGGGATTGTGGCGTTACGAGACCTGGGGTTATCCCATTGTGGAGGCAACGGGCGGTGCCGAGCTGTGGGCGTGGTTTAGTGCCCGCAATTTAAGCAGCGATAATGTCAACAAACAATGGATGCAATTATCGAATGTCTTTTCCGGCGTACTCTGCTCCTCGCTCAATTTCGTGGATAATACCAATAGTATTGCACCCAAGCACATGTTCCGTCCGCAGTTTATGAGATCCCAATCCCAGGCCGGCAATGCGAGCAGTGAACAACAATATGTACGCTATGCAACGTTACCACGTGAAATTGTGTGTACGGAGAACTTGACGCCGTGGAAGAAACTATTGCCATGTGGCAGTGCATCCGGTTTAGCCACATTGCTCAACTCGGGCTATGTGCACAATACCAAATATCATTCGCTGGGCCTCAAGGTGCGTACACTCTGTGATACCGATGATGCCAACAATTGCATTGTGGAGCTGACACAAACGGCGAATCTGGTCTATGATCTCAAATTGTTGGAGCAGAGCAACACAGACTTTTCGCTGCGTCGTCTATTTGGCATGGGATTGAATGGTTACTGTGAGCTGGCCAGCAGCAGTAAGATCTATGTGCAACGTAATGAGCAAGGGGAACGCTTTCAGTTGGTGCCGCCACCGCAGGATGTGGTGACGAGCACTCGTGGTGGTTACACTGTCCAGTATGCTGTCTACGATATGCAGCAGCTGTTTGCGGGTCAAGGAGCGCGTCTCTTTAACATTGCCTGGGTGGGAGCAAAAGACAATCCCAATGGCCGCAAAGATCGCCAATTGTCGCTGCCACCGATCTATGCGCATCGTTATCTGCTTGGCAATGGACAGAAACGTGGACGTATTGCCACTGAGATTAGCAATACGCATTATGAGCCACTGCCTGTTGTGCTGCTGGAGCTGATACCATGGTATGTCCATGCCTATCTGCATACGTTGCGTATACGCATCAAGGCGCAGCGACGCCATGAATATGATCAAACGGAGGAGCTGCCATTTAAGCTGCTTCATTATGCGCCTGGCAAGCAACGTGAGTTGCCCACACATCTGGAGATTGGCTTCATGCTGCCGGCACAGAGCAGTGCTTTGATTACCATCGAGGTGGATTATTTGCTGCTCAAGTGGCTGGAATATCCGCCGGATGCGAATCATGGCCATTATATTGGGGCGGCTGTCATCAGCACACAGCTGCCAATGGGACGCAACTATACGGCATTGCCGCTGGAGGGGCATCTCTTCAAAGATTCGTTTAATGCGTCACGAGCCAGCTATACATTGACACTGCGCACCGAGGCACTGATTGTATCGCTGCCCACACCGGACTTTAGTATGCCCTATAATGTCATCTGTTTGGCCTGCACCGTGGTCGCCTTGGCATTTGGGCCAATTCACAGTGTTGCCACCAAATTGATGATTGTGGAACGTCAGACGACCATACCACGTAATCTATTGCGTAAACTCTTTCACAAGCTGACGAATCGTAAACGCAAGGAAGCTGCAACTGCTCCAGAAACTGTTGACCAAAAGAAGGAGCAGGAAAATCAGCAGGAAAAGGAGCAGGAACAACTATTGGATAAGCAACAAGCTTGTGATAAGCAGGCGCACATGTGATAAACAAAGACAACTGAGAGAAAGAGATAGAGAGTGAGAGATCATGGGTCAGATAAAGATAGCAGGAGAGGGAGAGAGAGAGAGAGAGAGAGAGAGAAGAGAAGTGAGATATACTCGTAAGCAGCTCCTATTTCAGTGGCTTTTACAAAACATATTCCAAAGTACGACAGTCATTTCGATCCATATGTATGTTTAATATTAACTAAATCGCCTGGCATGTTCCAATTACTCGTTCCACAAATAAAACGCTCCATGTCCATATATTCCTTATTTGGTCTTCTAGCCCATAGAGGGGGGGATTCTTGAAAAATGTAAACAAACCGCAAAACCCACCAAAATCGCCATATTCCCCACAGCTATCGATACAATTACAAATCATAGCGACTGGAAAGTAGGCAACACTTTTCAGCGCGCCATTTAAAACGCATGAGAAATTCGACAGCTCGTTGCTTTTATTGAATGCATTTCGCTTTTTGTTTTGTTCATTCATTTATACGTAAGTATTTTAAATAATAATAGTATCGGTTTTGTTTTGTTTTTTTTTTTTCATTTTAGCTTTAGCATATTTGCCATTTCTAAAATACAGTTTCAATTAATGTAAATGCTATCGATGACAATAGATATATCGATCATCAGTTAACCCTTTTTCAGCTTACAAGTTACAATTAGATTTAGGTGCGCGCGCCGCTGTGCGTTCGAGCAGGACAGCAGCAATAGCAGTCGCATGCATACTCACGCACACACACACACACGGAGAAGTCTTGGCTGCGTTGTTGTTATTGCTGTGTGGCAAAATAGTCAAGTTATGAGTTGTTGTTGTTATTGTTATTGGAATATTTGATCATTAAATACTACTTAAATATTGTTTATTTTTTTCATGCTTCTGATGCTGCCATTTCGTTAAATGTAAATTGCATTAAAAAATATATGTATACAAAAAATGTATGTATATAAAAGAAAGAAAAAATAATTATTCAGTGTTTGCTAGCAAAGTTACATTTTACATATCGATTGAAGACAAAACGTTGACAATTAAAAAAAAAAATTATAAAATATTTAAATTGCTTAAAAAGGGGGCAGAAACAAGCATACGTTACAAACAAATGGAAATTAAATTGTATCTATTTAGGTAAAATGTATGAATTATATGTATGTATGTGTATGGTAGAGTTTTATATGCATAATGGACGCGTCTTGACGCTCTCGGCTCTCAATTAAAGTTACTACAATTACAAATACAAACTAATGCTAAATGTTTCGAAGTATTAATATGCTTCCAGTCACACACACACACACGCTCGCTCTCACGCAGGCGCACACACACACATACATACACGCTCACTCGCTCGCACCGCACACAGAGAGTTAGTTGAAAGCTGAGCGAGCGCAAGAGAGCAAGAGTGAATAGATCATGTGTGGAGCAGAAGGAACATTATGTCTCTTTCTTTTCTTTCCTTTCGTGCATATGTGTGGCGTCTGTTGTTGTCATCAATTTGAAATCCTGCTAATCTTTAATCGCATTCCCTTTTCATGTCGGGTGTTCACTGTGGCGGCTGATTACCATAGTACCCATAGGCACCCGCTGGCGGGGGTCCCTGTGGTGCGCCCGGTGGCGGCATCTGTGCCCCACCCGGCGCTGGCCTATAACCCTGATATCCCTGCGATGGCGGATATTGTGCATAGCCTCCAGCCTGCGGTGGCTGATGATAGCCATGACCGGGATATGCGCTACCCGGCGGTGGCGGTCCATAACCCTGTGGTGGTGGTGGTGGTGTACCATATGGTTGTCCACCTGGTGCCGGTTGATATTGATTTGGTGCCATCGGTGGCGTTGCACCATTTGGTGGTGGCGGCGCTGTGGCATTCGGTGGTCCGCCTGGCGGTGCTTGTTGTTGTTGTTGTGGTGGTGGACCACCTTGCGGTTGTTGTTGCTGTTGCTGCTGCTGTTGTTGTTGCTGCTGCTGCTGTGGTGTTCCATATCCAGCGACGCTTGTGGGTGGCGTCGAATACGTCGGTTGCTGTTGTGTCGGCAACGGCGATACGCCGGACACCACCGCACTCAACTGTTGTCCCGGCTGTCCCGGTTGTTGTTGTTGCTGCAGCGGCTGAAAAATTCAAAGGAGTTTTGCTCAATTTCAATTTAAATGACCTTATCATTCCAAATGGAAGTATGAAGAAGTAACAATGATATAGTCAAGTTTTATCGTTATTTTTCAAAAATTTCAAACTGTCATAACTTTGTCGAAACTGAACCGATTTCCTTGCGGAATGTTAGTTTTAATTTGTTTCTGCATTAAAATTGGAAAATTAAATTTTTTTCATCACTGTCCCTTCTTTCCATACTTTCTTTCTCGTTGGCACATATTCAAAAAACTTCCAACTGTCATATCTTTGTCAAAAATTAACCGATTTCCGGAATGTCAATTTTATCATTATTCATTCTCTAATTTGATGCTTCATCAAAATTGGAAAACTAAATTTTTTTTTAGATAAACTGTCCATATTTTCAATACTTTCCACTCTTGATAACTTTTCAAAAACTTCAAGTTGTCACAACTTTTTAAAATCTTAACCGATTTCTTTGCGGAATGTCAAATTCATCATTATTTGGCCTCTTATTTTCGATTCCTAATCAAAATTTACTGTTTTGAAAACTTTTTAAAAGCTTTAAACTCTCATATCATTGTCAAAACTTATACGACTTTCTTCCGGAATGTCAATTTCATCCTTACTTAGCGTCTAATTTGATGCCGCATTAAAAATTTGTTTCCTTCACTTAATTTTTCTCAATACTTTCCACTGTATCTGTACCGCTACGTCATGGTACAACAAATAAAAATTGAAACATTTTAAAATGTTAAGATGTTGTTTTATAATAAAGATGACAGCAAAAAAAATTTTTGAACGATTTTAAAATTATTTAAGTGCAGAATGTATTTAGAGGCCAAATCAAGACCAAAATAACATTCCGCTTGAAAATCGGTTTAGTTTTGATCAAGTTATGACAGTTTGAAGTTGGTCAGACTACGGATTTGCAAGTCAAAATTTTTGTTCAATTTGGCATGATTTTTTACAAAAAAATTAAAGGCCTCAGAATCAAGTTTAAGGTGTTGTTTTATACCAGTTACGATATAGGGAGTTGATTAAAAGTAAAAACTTGAGATTTAAAATTGTGAATATTCGAAATTTCAAAGGGGGGACCCTTAGCATCGAAATCAATAATTTGCAGAATATAGAGAAAAATATTTTGTTCTATGAATTTAATAAAATTTGAATGCAAACTGAATTAAATCGGTTCAGTTTTGATAAAGTTATGACAGTTTAAAGTTGATCAACTCTTTAACCGGAAACGTTTCGGTAATTCGGTTCTGGACAGAGAATTTATTTCCCAAAAATGAAACGGTTAGTTTCGGTTAACGGTTCCGGTGTTATTCCCTGGTCAATTTCCATATTTTGTTGCTGCCCATACCTGTTGCTGCTGTTGTTGTGGCGCGTATTGCGGTTGTTGTTGCTGGCCCGCTCCCGGCCCCGGTGCCTGTTGATTCGGCGGTACACCCGTCACTGGTGACGGCGGTGGCGGCGTTGATTGCGGCGTATTTGGACCGTTTGGATTGCCGCCTTGTTGTTGTTGTTGATTTGGCGCCGTTTGTTGCTGCTGCTGCTGTTGTTGTTGTTGCTGTGGTGGCGGCGGCGTCTGGCTGGGCGCCGTGCTATAACTGGCCGGCGGTGGCGGCGGTCCAGCATTCGTGCCCGCCACACTGACCTGCTGGGCATTGGGGGGACCGGGCACCGGTTGACCAGGATAACTGCCCGGTGGCGCTCCCGTTGCCTGTTGATACGCCTGATACGGCGACTGGGCTTGGCTTGTGGGCGGCGGTGGACCATAGTTGCCGGGTGGTGCACCAGGCGCACCAGCCTGGCCGTATTGATTGGGCGGATAGCCCGCATAGCCCATGGGTGGTGGACCGGGTGCCACGGCGCCGGCTTGTTGTGGTGGCGGTGGCCCATACTGATTGGGCAGCACACTCTGTGGCGGACCCGGCGGACCAGGTGGCCCGGCCTGACCACCACCAGTGGGCGGTGGTCCGTACATTTGCGCTGGCGGCGGTGGCGGTTGCTGGCCGGGCGCCACTTGCTGTGTGGGCGGCGGTGGCGGATATGCACCTGGTGGTGGCGCCTGCTGTTGTTGTCCCCCAGCAGCCCCAGCACCACCGGCATTCGGATTCGGTTGATAGGCATGCACCACGCCCTGGGACACACCCACACCCGCGGCCGTCGATGTCGGTGGCATTCCGGCGTGATGGTAAGCTGCCTGAGCGTTTGGTGGCGGCGGTGGTGGACCGTAACCCTGGCCGGGCGGACCATACGGATAAGCATTCTGTGGCTGATACTGTGGCTGCGATTGCGGCGGATAACCCGGATAATGGCCATGTTGCTGCTGTTGTTGTTGCTGCTGCTGTTGCTGATAACTAACCCGATATTGTGCCTGTGGCGGTGGCACCGGACCAGGACCTTGTTGTGGTTGTTGTTGCTGGTTGGGCGGCTGCTGCTGTTGTTGTTGTTGTTGCTGCTGCTGTTGTTGTTGCGGTGGCGGCGGCTGATTCTGACCCGGGGGCAGAGGTCCATTGTTGGGTCGCTGTTGTTGTTGATCTGTAAAATATTTTATATGTTTACTTGCAATTTCTAATGTTTTACTCCATCGTTCCAGCAGAAGATTAGTGGGCTTCAAGACACTCAAAAGAGCAATTAAATCGTGTCTTTCTCACAATTTCTAATGTTTCTTTCCAGTGTTCCACTTGGACAACCTATTTCCATTTTCGTTACAAGTGAATCTCTTATTTTTTTATTTTTTTTTGTTACAACTCAGTCAATCAATAGTTAAAGTATGATTTTTCAACGATTTTAAGTGTTTCATTCCAACGTTTCACTAAGCAAATGTACAATGAGGTTCATTGACATTTAATCTGTTTCTAACCGATGCTTCAAGTCACTCTAAACAACAATTACAGTAAGATTTTCCGACTTTTCTAGTGTTTCTTTCCAGCGTACCACTGTTGGATTTGCAGCTTGAAAAATTTCAAACGCTTTCTTCTCAATTGAGAATCTGATTAATGCTTAATTCGATATTTAGAGAAAGTCGTTAGGAGCAACTGAGTTTATTGTATCCCAGTATTCCACTTTGAAATTTAAATTGAAGAGGCTTTTGTGAATGGAATAAAAATATCATTTTGAGAAACTGAATGAATGTGGCAATGGAATTCACAATTTACACATTTTAAATGGGGAAAAAGAGGTTTTAGATGAGAATACAGGTGTTTCATTTCAGTGTTTCACCTAAAAATGCATCGAAACTGTTGATGAAACAAGTAAATGTCTAAAATTGTTTAATTCCACTGTCTCACACAGCATTTTTGAGTACGACTTGAATTGGGTTTTTCCCAAACATATTGCAAAATTTAAAATGATAATGGGGAGCAACTGGAATAGGAACAGGAAACAGGGAAAAATGTTGATGAAACAAGTAAATGTTTTAATTTGTTTCATTTCACTGTCTCACACAGCATTTTTGAGTACGATGACTTGAATTGGGTTTTTCCCAAACGTATTGCAAAATTTCAAATGATGATGGGGAACAACTGGAATAGGAGCAGGAAACAGGGAACATGGAACAGTCTTTATAGCTACGAGTATAATACTGGAAATGGTTTTGTTCGACATTACACTTACTGGGCGCTGCATTGGCCACAACCTGTGCCTGTCCAGCGCCGGCCTGGACATTGCGATATGGTCCTGCCTGTGGCTGTGGACCAGCCTGGCTAACTTGTGGCGCCTGCTGCACTTGACCGGGCTGTTGTTGTTGTTGCTGCTGCTGTTGTTGTTGTTGTTGCTGCTGCTGCTGCTGAGATTGCTGTTGAGCACCAGGTGGCATGCCAGGATGAGTTGGCTGCTGCTGTTGGCCCGGATAGGGTGACATTTGTACGGGATCGCCGGCATGTTGCATCATTTGGGATTGTATGACACTACCCGGTGGCGGCGGTACCGGTGCACCCTGTGGCCCCTGCACCTGTTGTTGTTGTTGCTGCTGTTGTTGTTGTTGTCCCGGCGGCGGACCGACGCCAAGACCAACACCAACATTAACACCGACACCCACACCAACGCCACCGACTCCCACTCCCATCATGCCATGCGGCGCCGGCGGTTGATTGCCCTGTTGCATTGCCTGCGTCTGCAATATGTGCGGTGGCTGTGGACATAGACAAAGAGACAGAGAGCGAAAGATCAAGAGGAGGTTACGATTACGAATAAGTATTGTGACGTACCGGCAGTATTTGGGAAATGTTCATTTGCGGATCGGCCAATTGAGCCAAATAGACCAGATTCCGGTGCAACGCCACATGATAGCTCATGCACTCCTGTGCCTTGCCCATATTCTGAAAGTCTTGTATGGTCTGTATAAGACCACAATTCTCGTCCAGCATCTTTTGTATCTGTGCCGAGTTGACCTGCGGCTGTGGCACACCGCCACGCTGTGCATTCGGATTTGGTGGTGTGCCCATCATGACACCAACACCAACATTGGGATTACCAACGGGACCGGGTCCGACACGTTGTTGTTGCATTGGACCCATGGGTCCCATGGGGCCACCAACACCGACGCCACCTGGCGGCCCTTGTCCAGTGCCAGGCGGCTGTTGTTGTTGCTGCTGCTGTTGTTGTTGTTGCTGCTGCTGCTGCTGCTGCTGTTGTTGTTGGGGCGGCCCTTGCAGCGGCGGCAACTGCACAGATCCCGGCGGATGCTGCACCGGCGGCTGCTGTTGTTGCTGCTGCTGCTGTTGCGGCGGCGGCGGTTGCGGCGAATAAACTGCAGACATTTTACTGGCTGCAGCCTTCTTCTTCCGCTTGGGAGTTTTCTCCTGTTTTTCCACAATTTTAGCGGTTATTATAAAACGGTTCGTGAAAGAAATTCCAAAATTTCCGTCCCCGTCCCTTTTCCTTTCCCTTTCGCTGCCTTGTCTCAGCGACAAATCAACGTTGCACTTATAACAACAACAAAAGTTAGGTTGAAGAGCAAAAAAAAAATAGTAGTCTACGATTCGGGTTTGCAGAGTGCGGCTTTTTTCACATTCGCCGCATTAAAACACATACACACACGCCTACATATATACACATGTATATGTATATATATATATATATATCTATATATATATCTATATAATTTTATATATATAATATGGTAATTGCAAAACTGCCGAACCGTTCGTTGCGTGCCAAACGCAACGTCGCACGTGTCCCTGACTTTTAGTCCAAACACTTGATTTTTGCAACACTTTTACAATTGATATGCTTTTGCCAAAAAGTCTACATAATTTTTCTTTTTCTTTCCACTTTTGCAAATTGCAAAGAACGTCAACGACGCTTTAAACGATTACAGCGGCCGGCCGATTAACATTTATCGATGCGCCAAGGTGCACATGAACGGTCAGACTGTGCATGAAGACGCGTGGTTCAATTTTCTGTTCTAGGGGTATCCATGAAACAGATTATGGTTAGATATTTATTGTATTAAACCAAATCAGGTGCACTGAATAGATTTTAATTTTTTTTTTTTTATGGAAGACAGCTTGCTTGCAGAATAGTAGAATTAGAGTGTTACTATTTATTAATAATGCCTTAACTGCAAATCAAGCATTATAACCACATTTTTTCTCCGTCTTTCTAATTTTTTTTTGTTTCAGCTTTAATTTCCTTTCTTAGCTGCCATATCCAGCTGAGATATCTGTACATTTTTTTCTATGTAATTTTCCGAATGTAAGCGAACACCAAGTGTGACCAAATAATGTTATCAAAGTGAACGTTAACACATAAAATCAAATAAAAATCTAATTGAAATCTGTTCCAGAGCAGATTATTTGATTATTTAGTGTGACCAGAGCTTCGTAATTTTTCGGGCTTAGCTGCTCCTTTTAAGTGCAGCAGATGTGAACAGCTGATCGCCGAAATCAAAATTATATAAAAGCTTATTATAATCCGTTTCAGGAATTCCCCTATTAATTATTTCAAACATTTGCATGATGGTTGGTCGTAAGCCAATATGGCGTTATTCTGACATGCAGTTCATCAAACTTGGAATGTTTTTCCATACTTTATATATAATATGTAAGTTTTTTTTACGCCAAATTGCAATTTATTTACAACATTTGACAAAGCCCTATATGGAACATACATTAATTTTTCGTGACAATAGCATAGCAATATTTTCCGCCGATACTTTTTGCAACCGGCATCAAGCAGGGGAACATATCGCGAATATCGATATTCAATATAACGATAGCAATAACCACGCTCTCGACGACAATCTCTCTTTATTTTTCACAATTTATTTTTTGGACTGGCTTTTGGCCAAATTGATTAAAGGTGTGTGTGTGTGTGTGTGTATATGCATGTATGAGCGTGCGATTTATTAAACAAAAAGCAAAAACTAGATTACTGAATATCAAAGTGCAATATTTTTTTGCCGCGCTACACGCATATGAAATTGTTGAATAGACAAATGAAGATAGCAAATAATACAATTTTCATCAATTAGTGATTTCTTTCTTGGTGGCTGGCTCTTAAATATAAGATTAACAAAAGCGAGCGCAACTCTGAAATTTGCCAGCAAATCGCTAGAAACAGCGACAATCGACAAACGACGACGAGAAAATAACAACAACAATTGTGACAGCAGAGCAGCGAAAAGACCCGCAGCAGAGCATCAACAGAAACAACAACAAAACCTCATTGAACTGAACTGAATGATGAGAATAGTGATGAAACATTTGGGCAATTTAAAAGTGTTAAATCGAAAATAAAACGTGAAATACAAACATAAACATAAACAGCATAAATCATATATCTTTTTGCTGGTTGCTCCGGTTGCACGCTTGTGTTAAATATCGATTTTATACCCTGCGCGCCTCTCGCTCACAGCATGAATGTGTATGTGTTTGTGTAAAGAAGAATCCAAAAAAGCAATAATTGTGATATCGATAACGATAACGACGACGACAACTACCGATAGCCGCTACCGCAGCGGAAAACAAATACAAACAAAACATTTTTGAGCGCGTTATCAAAAAAATAAAAGCACAAGAGCAATAACAACTTGGTATATTAGTCTGACAGCCGGCTCGTTTTTGGTTTCTGCGCGAGTGTGAGGGAGCTTTTTGTTTTTGTTTTTGGTTTTCTTTTTTGTTGTTGTTGTTTTTTATTTTTGCTTAGCCCAACATCAAGCGTAACAACAATAGTGAAAAAGAACTACAACGTTGACAAACGACAACGCAGCAGCCGCAAATATAACAATATAACAAATATAACAAAAATATTAAGGGAAATCTGGTAAGAAGAGAACTTCTTACCAATGATTTCGTTGCTGCAAATGAAATTCCATGCGCTGCTGCTGCTGCTGTCAAAGGTCTGGACATGTATTTGTTTCATGTTCAATCGCCAAGTGCGCGCTGTAAGTACATCAAATAAATAAGAACAACAAACACACCAATTACAAATTACAACAAATGTATAAGAAACACACTTGTTTTATTTTTTTTTTATATTTATATTTCTATTTTCTCTTCATTTAATTGTACTTGTCGTGTGTTATCACAGAACACCGATTGAATAACATAAACGGCACCCACTGGTCAAGGCTGCGATAAGCAATTGCAAAACCCTACCACCCCACCCCCGCCTATTAACCCATACCCCGTTGATCTGTCGATCCCTTTTCATGTTCAATCAAATCCTTTATCAAATTGACATTTTTCTTGTGTCAATTGGTTGACGATGCGGCGAAAGCTGCAAATGAGCGTCCTCCTATTATCATGTTTCTTTTTTCTCTGTTCTTTTTTGTTTAGCACTCTACATACACATATGTATGTACTACTACATGTAGTTTGCTTGACGTTCCCCTCTCTGCCCATTTTCGTACATATTTATATATTGTGCATTAGCAGCATGACGCTGCACTGAAGAGAGAGATTCACATGTTGTGCTTGGTTCACACTGTGAAACTATGGCTCAAAATGAATTGAAATTTTGTCACAGAGGCATTCGCATATCAAAAGTGCTAGAAATACAATAAAATGGCAAAAAGAAATAAAATAATAATAATAATAAAGAAATGTAATAATTCAAAATCTATGATTCAGTGTCACAGGAAAAGAGAGTTAATTTGAGAAAGTTAAGAAATTGAAATAGCTCTTCAAGCAATTTGTGACGCAATGTGAACCTAGCATCACACTGTCTTACTTTGGTAAAACTCTATTAGTCTGGGCCAACTACAAATCAAAAAAAAAATAGAGGGCAATTTAGTATGAATTTAGCCGAAAAAAAAGGTTTGGGGACTAAACTAGTTTTTTTTTTTTTAATGTTTAAAGTTTCCATACAAAATTAAAAAAAAAAATGTTTGTCTACGGTCCTCTATTTACACTCCTTAACACCTCTAGAATTAAGTTTATAGAGGTGTTTGAGAAGCTACTTGTGGCCGTGTGACCAAAATAGTGTTGGTAAACGAGCTGTAAAGTGACAAGTTGCACAAAGCAACAACAAAAATAGGCAATTTTGTATGGAAACTTTAAAGATTAAAAAAAAATAACTTGTCCCCAATCTATTTTTTTTGGCTAAATTCTTGATAAATCGGTCTCTGTTTGGGTTTTTTTTTTTTTATTTTTGACTTGGAGTTGGCCCAGACTAATAGACTTTTACTTTTCAGCTGTGCTAAAATAAAACGAAATTACAATCGTTGAATACATGTATGTGATACAAGATTTGAATGTATAAAATTAACTCTCTTAGTTTATCCAGTATCAGCCGGTTAAATATGAACTCTTCCCGCTGTCACCTGTATCGCGACACCGGCTCAGTTTGGTGCAGCGAAAAACATTGGTATTGGACTTGGATGAGACACTAATACACTCACATCACAATGCGATGCCCAGGAATACGGTGAAGCCAGGGACGCCGCATGATTTCACCGTTAAGGTGACCATCGATAGGCATCCAGTGCGATTTTTTGTACACAAGCGGCCGCATGTCGATTACTTTTTGGATGTGGTGAGTACAATGCTAACTTAAAAAACACTTGAAACGAAATCTCAAAACATGGTAAAAATCATTACTCAAATCACGAAAAAATGTCAAACAATGTCGTTAATTCAACAAAAAACCGCGGTGTAGGGGCTTTGACTCATCAAACTTGACTCAATCAGTTTGATATCCAAAAAAAGAAATGTTCAATTATTTATTAAACATTTAAATACATTTTTACTTTGTCATTAATGTATATTATAATATTGAATAAGCGATTATTATTTATTTAAATCTATATGATATAAATAGCTTGTTGATTTTTATCAAACTTGACTCAATCAGTTTGATATCCAAAAAAAGAAATGTTCAATTATTTATTAAACATTTAAATACATTTTTACTTTGTCATTAATGTATATTATAATATTGAATAAGCGATTATTATTTATTTAAATCTATATGATATAAATAGCTTGTTGGTTTTTATCAAACAAAATAATGATAAATAATAAAATAATATAATGATAAATTATCAATTTATATTGAAAAAATCAAAACGCATCTATCGTATATCTAACATGTGTATTTTCAATCATCCAGATATGTTTTTTAGGTTTAATTTTTTTAAACTCAACTCTAATTTGATTAATTTAATTATAATATTTACCCTTGAAGACGAGGATTAGTAGATAAATATAGTACATATTACCATATCGATTTAATTGATTTTTTTTAAATAAAATGTTATGTACATTAATATATTTTTTTAATATATTTAAATCAGGTATCGCAGTGGTATGATCTGGTTGTGTTTACTGCCAGCATGGAGATCTATGGGGCTGCGGTTGCCGATAAATTGGACAATGGCCGCAATATACTGCGGCGTCGATACTATAGACAGCATTGCACGCCCGATTATGGCTCTTATACCAAAGATTTGTCAGCTATCTGCAGTGATTTGAATAGGGTAAGTGACCATTACATAGTTAATAGTAATTTTCTCAATTGATATTTTGAATTTGATTTTGATTCTTTTAGATATTTATCATTGACAATTCGCCTGGAGCATATCGGTGTTTTCCAAATAATGCAATACCCATTAAAAGCTGGTTCTCCGATCCAATGGATACGGCACTATTATCATTGCTTCCCATGCTCGATGCCCTGAGATTCACCAACGATGTGCGTTCGGTGTTATCGCGAAATCTTCACCTGCATCGCCTTTGGTAGCAGGTGTGCCGCCACCAAGCGTAGCTAATGCAATAAATTACACAACTACAACAATTTTTTTTTGTTCCATCAGTTACAAATTACAACAACAACAAAAAACAACATTAAAAGGTGGTGCTGTGACACATAAACGAATTTTATGTTTTATAATAGACAAAAGTGACTTTTCTATAATATGTATTACATTTCAATTAATGCAACATTTTCTAACTACTATAAGCAATGTTCTATCATTTATTTATATATATTTCTATATATATATATTATCGATTATATTTTTTTTTTCTGGCTAGAAATTTAAAAAATTGTTTGCGTTATTTTTGTACTATAAATAATAAAAAGAGAGGAGTAACTACAGTATGTTCATCAGGCAAATGATTTAAAAATTATGTTGAGAAATTATACACTCACACACACACACTTATATATCAACATTTATGCTAAGACAACTACAACACATATACATATACACACACATATATATATACATTATATATATATATATTTATGTTAGGCATAGTTTGTTGTAATTACATTATAATTATTATTATTATTAAAAAAAAAGAAACAAAAAAAAAGCGAGCGAGACAAAATTGTTTAATACGTATACATAAAACAAAAACAAACATATACTTTTACAATTAATTTATATGCAAAAATAAATGCATATTATATACACACACAGACACATACACTTTAATATATACAATTTAATAAACTTTTGTATAGTTTTTTGTACAAATCAGGCAAAAGATAACTTTCAAACCTCTCTATAGTTTTGTCAATAGAAATATGAAAATTAAAAATTTAAACAAAAAGAAAAGTAAACAAATGGCAAATGCAACCAAACAAACTAAATTTCAATGGACTAAGTATATGTATATGTTTATAAAAGGAAAGGATTATGTTAACTCTTAAGATATATAGATATGCCTGCATACAGGCGTTGACATTGAAGGCGTACTATATTTGTATTTAAACTTAAATAAGACGATGAGAACTATTAAAGCATTAAACAAAACTAAACTCATAAAACATACGTATATTTTAAGGGTCAGCCAAGTAGACAAGAACAACAAATTATACGGCTGAGCCACACACACAGATACACAATACACTCACACACTCAATTGCTTTGGTTTTATGGATTCCCCAGATATATCGATGCACTTGGGAAAAAAAAGAAAAAGCGCCAAATCACTAATTATACATTAAAATGATGATGAACATAACTAAACAATCTTAGCACGTTTTATTAAAAAAACATGAAAAAAAAACCTTAGAGTCAACTGTTTGCAATACATTATAATCCATTCATTGGCTGACTTAAATTTTTAAGAAAAGTATAGAAAGAGACGAATCGCTTCCATAGTTATTTATTGCAACTGTTTCAAAATGCTTACCAACACAGAACAAAAGCAAATCAACATCCCCAAGCTTGCGCCAATTGATTTGTGTTTATTTTGTATTGAATTGTAAATGTACGAAAAATTAATTATTTGTTTATTTATTAAATATGTATGCGATGTTGTTAATTTTAAGTAGTTTGTAGCTTAAAAGAAATTTGTTAAAAAAAAAAAAAACAAAAAATAAAATCATAAATGAATTACAAACGAAAAGGGAACACAAAAATATCAAGCTCACTCCTTTTTTATTTTTAAATAGCGCGCCGTTCTAAACAATGTCCGGATTCGATTAAACTTCACAGTAAAAACACATGACAAGTTGGCAGCACTAAAACAATACTTGAAAGACACTGTGCCAACTTGGCTATTTTTTGTCTGTCATCCCCATGCTTCGATATTTTGCTAATTGTTATTAATGTAACCAAATATATCGCTTGTGTCCGAAAAGTAACTACGCAAAATTGGTACATTAGATTCCTACAATACTGATATCGATGAGAATTTTGTCGAATAATTGATTTTTCTTATAAATAAATGAAAAAAATTAATGTTAAAAAACTTGGCTAGTGCTTTAGCCATTTTGCATCGCAATTTCCAGCTATTTTTCTTCTAAAAAGTTGGCAGCACTGGCTACAACTCTGTAGCACAACACACACACACACACATAAATTTACGCAACGTCCGTCTGTAATACATCAGGTGAAATTCAAGTTAAATTCCTGAGATTTATTAAATATTTCAATGAGAAACTCGTTGTTCTTTGCAGACATTAAGCAGCGTGTGAGCGAGAGAGAGAGTGTGTGAGGAAAAACTGTTTGTACACATGGCAACCGCAGTAGCAAAAGTTGGAAAATCAGTTCACCGCATTTTTGTGGGCAATTTACCGTGGACGGTGGGTCATCAGGAATTGCGTGGTTATTTTAAAGAATTTGGACGTGTGATCAACGCCAACGTCATATTTGATAAGAAAACCGGGTGCTCCAAGGGTTACGGCTTTGTGAGTTTCAATAGCTTGCAGGCGCTGGAGAAAATTGAGAACGAGCAGAAGCATGTGCTGGAGGGAAATTATCTAAACATACATAAGTCATAAATTCAAGAGCAACAACAACAACAACAGCAACACACACATATACACACAAAGCAGACAAGTAACAGAGAGAGAGAGAGGGAGCGAGAGAGTGAAAACTATCTCTTGGATTATAATTAAGTTTCTTTTAGTTATTGCAATCGCATTTAAGTATGTCGGATAGTGATTTGGATTTGGACGATGATGAGGAACAGGATGAGGATCAGGAGCAATTTCAACTTGCCACCGCGCATGTGATGACCAAAGCGAATGTTTATGATGCTGCAGATTTGCTGCAACTCTATGGCTTCTACAAACAGGCAACAGAGGGCGCTTGCCGCACGCCACGCCCCAATGTGCTGCAAATGAAGGCGCGCAGCAAGTGGAATGCGTGGCATGAGCTGGGCGAGATGTCACAAGCGGATGCACAGCGTGCCTATGTTGATAAACTCAACAAACTCGATCCTCAATGGTTGGACAAGAAGAGAAGTGGAGCAGGTGGAGCAGGAGACGGTGGCAGATTGCGAGGTTGGGTGGTGCATTCAATTGAATCGGTGCCCGTGGAGGAGCAATCAACGCCGGAGCACCTAAAGACCATATTCGATCATGTCAAGGAGAACAATTTACAGCGTCTGCGTGAACAACTAAAACCCAGCGATCTAACGCCTCTGGATGAACAGGGCATGGCCTTGTTGCATTGGGCAACCGATCGCAATGCCATCGAGATAATAGAGTATCTGATCAAGTGCGGGGCGAATGTGAATCAGTTGGATGCGGAGCAACAGACACCATTGCATTATGCAGCAAGTTGTGGACACGTTGAGGCATTGCGGTATCTGTTGCAACTGAAGGCGGATGTGCAACTGCGCGATGCCGATGGACAGACGTGCCTCGATGTCGCCGATGATGAGCAGATTTGTGCCATGCTGCAAGCCGAGCTGCAGTTGCGCAACATTACAACATAAGATACAATTACATAAATAACTAGTATCCTTTCTCTTTGTTTTTTCAAATTATATATTTTGTGAAATTAAACGTAATCGTAGTTGTTGTTTAAAAGATAATGTGTGTGTGTTGAGGTTTACTTCCACAGCTTCTTGATGGACATGTTCTTCTCCGAGTCCTTTTGCATCACCTTGGCCACGGCCATCTCGAAATCCTCCTGGGTAACGTGGACACGACGCTCACGCAGCGCATACATGCCCGCCTCGGTGCACACACCCTTCACCTCGGCACCGGATGCACCTGGCATCAGTTCGGCAATCTTGCGCAGATTAATGCCACGCGTTAGATTCATTTTACGTGAATGAATCTTAAGAATATCCAGACGTGCCTCCTCGTTTGGTGGCGGGAATTCAATTTTACGATCAATGCGACCGGGACGTAACAAGGCTGGATCCAGTATATCAATGCGATTGGTGGCCATGATGACTTTAATGTTTTTGGTCGCCTCAAAGCCGTCCAGCTGATTGAGCAGCTCCAACATGGTACGCTGCACCTCAGAGTCGCCACCGGAGCCGGATTCAATACGTGACGAGCCAATGGAATCGATCTCATCCATAAATATAATCGATGGTGCATGCTCGCGTGCCATCACAAACAATTCACGGACCATACGTGATCCCTCGCCAATGAACTTTTGCACCAGCTCAGAGCCCGAGACACGGATGAAGGTGCACTCGGTGTGATGGGCAACAGCACGAGCTAACAATGTTTTACCCGTACCGGGTGGTCCATAGAGCAGTACACCCTTTGGCTGGGCAATGCCCAAAGCATCGAAGAGTTCGGGATGCTTGACTGGCAGTTCAATGACCTCTTTGATTTCCTTGATCTGTTTATCCAAGCCGCCAACCATTTCATAGGTCGAATCGGGCACCTTCTCCACCATCATCAGCGACACCAATGGATCCACCTTATTGGGCAGGATCTTGTGCAATGTGTAGCTCTCATTGCGCAATGCAACACGACAATTCGGGGTCACATCATTGATGTCAATGTTCTTATCCAGGTCGACAACAAATTTACCCTCGGGATGCACCTTGACCAGCACCTTCTTCTTGTCCATCGGCTTGACAACCTCGCCCACATAGCTGCCCTGCTCCTGCAACAATTGCAGCTCCTCCCTCAGCATACGCACTGCAAATGGAACAGGGAATGAGAAAATATATATGAAAAATTATATGCATATTTAATAGGACATTATAACTTTGTCTTCGAGATATAAGATTAATCAAAAATCGTTAAAAATTATTTTTCTTTATTTTTTTAACTTGTTCTATGAACCATTGACAATATAGAAACACGTATATATTATATTTAAATAAATAAAAATAGTAACCCAAATTCGTTATCTACGGTGTAAGATGTTTTCACCAAGAATTCCTAAAATCAATTCCTAGTCCCCGCTTTTTGAGTTGAACAATTTTGTGTTTTTAGATTAAAATTTATGTTTTAAGAACAATTCGTCCTTTGATTTTATAATAATTCTTTATAATTTTGAAGGCTCTGGTGCTAACAGAAGTTAAATATATGTTATAGTCGAGATCCCAACCAAAGAATACCCGTTATTTGTTTCAATATACAAGATTTAGGCGCTTATACTGACGGAGAGACGTACGGCTGTTGATGCTAATCAAAAATATATAGACTTTATAGGGTCGAAGATGCCTTCTTCTCCTTGTTTCATACATTTGAGCGAACACAACATACCCTTTTACTTATTTTTTAAGTAACGGGTATAATAAAACATATTTCAACTCAAAAAGCGCGGACCACAAATTGATTATAGACCTTTGGTTTCTTGGTGAAAACATCTTATAATTGGCACTAGATTACGAACTTGGTTTACCATTTTTCCATTTTTTTGCCTATACGAATCGATGCACCCTAATGCTTACAGTACTTCTCAGCAAGGGCATCAAATCTTTGGCGTGCCAAAGATAAAACTTTCTTTCTTTCGGCTTTTCTTACCTTTGGCATTAAGCTCATTGCGCTGAGCCTGCAGGCGACGTAGGTTTTGGCTTTTCTCGGCCACAATCAGCTGCAGTTCCTCAATTTTTTGTATGTAATATGAACGGAAGCCTTCGCCTTTGTGATAGGCCGATTCCGTATCCATCTGTCCGCAAAAGTACATCAATTGTTATAGTTTGTTTGCGTTGAGCATTTCATATGCGCACTTACCCGATTTGTGAGCGTCATATTGCTCTCAATTCTTAAGTTGATTTGCCTTTAAATCAAGAATTACTATTGGAGATTTCGTTTGCAATTAATCTCAATGCCTGTTAAGTTTTTGATTATGACTCGGCAAGTCTGCCTTTTTTTTATGAGTGTGTGTGTTGTGCTACAGAGTTGTATCCAGTGCTGCCAGCTTGTTAAAAAGAACGGTCTGGCAGCCTTGGTTCGCAGATTTAAATACATTTTCATATTGTGATCAATTTCCAAAAAGTATGAAAATATGCAATTTATATAATTATGAAGATAGAGTTTTAAAATTTGTGCAGAATTTTTATTAAAATTTGAAATTAAATGAAATTATATAACATCTTCGCCTGTGGCACCACAAACTCCCAGCGTTTTTAAAAGAAACGACCTTTATTTTATTTAATTTCGAACTAAAAATGTTCATTAAATTGTTAATTTTTGACAAACTATTGCTAAAAGCTACGAGAAAAATTTAACTTGTGGCAGCCACAAATCTCAGTGGTGCAAACTTTTTCCTATAAACATAGACGGGTATTCCTAAAAAAGATTCGGATTTGGCTTAGATTATATTCTTTGTTTATAATGCTTAATCTGCAATTTTACACATTCGTCTTTTTACTACTTTCGTGCTTTTGCTTCAATTCTCACGCTCCCTTCTTAGCTGTCATATCCATCTGGGACAGCTATAGTATTTTTTCTGCATTAAATATATAGTTATTTAATTTTAAATTTTTGAAATGCAAAAACTTTCAACATTCTCCAAATTTAAATCACAACAAAATTTAAACAAACACCAAGTGTGGCCAAATAATGTTATCGATCTTAACGGTCTCACACATTATCGAAATGAAATCAAAACGAAATCTGCCTCAGACCAGATATCCTGAAATCTTTAAGGGCTACCACACTTCCGAAATTTTTTTATTTTGTCTGGCACCCCTACACATTTAGTATACAGCACCTGTGAACAGCTGATCGGCGAAACCAAATCTGTAACGAAACCAAATCCGAATCTGTTTCAGGAATAGCCCTAATTCACTTGTCAGTCATATTTTCTGTTAAGTGCCTCTCCACTGCACTGTTAAACTATAAATATTGCAAATTACTTTGCCACCAACTGGAATAATAGTCTATTAATTTCTAGTTAAGTAATATAATTGATATTTTATGTATTTTGTTAATTGGTTTTATTTTAATCATATCGCTGTTTATGAATGTAAACTCATGTATGTTAAGTAAGCATTTTAATGTTATTATGCTGTTACCCTCAGTAATCAATAGCCCGCAATCAACCGTTTGTTTTTTAAATGCGGGATGTGTGGATTTGAAATCAGTGAGTTTCTTGTCAAACATGATAAACAGAATTATACACACAAATTATTTTATTCTACATGCATTAAAAATTTTAAAAGTCAGATGAATTAATTAACCAAGCCAATCAAATCAAGATGCCGGCAACATTTGGTTTGCTATTTAAGCATAATACATTGATTGAATTGTCGTTATGGAGGCGCACATTATTTGAAACAATTACAGTATTAATAATGCTGCTTATAATACTAGTTAATCCAATTTCATATTCAAAAAGATTGCTATATAGTCGCCATTATTTCGAGGGAGATCACTCCTTTGTATCTCATAAGCTGGACGATATCAATATACTCACGTAAGTTTAAAGCAAAAATTTCATTCGCGTAAAATTGAAATTCGAAATGTATTAAACTGTTAGGAGCCTGGTCGATTCAAGACGCGAGCAGACTAAATACACTTTGGCCTATTGTCCACAGTCGGTTTTTGCAAAACAAGTTGCCCGTGCCGTTGCCGATCGATTGGAATTGAATGGTACAGTCGGGTTTGAAGATCCCAAAACATTACAACATCAATTTGATGAGCGTACAACACTGGCTGCGATAATTTTTGAAGATACTGATGCCAGTTTGGAGACCGTACCAAAGTCGCTCTCAGTGTCAATACGATTCCCCAGTGAATTTCGCACTCTTAATCCGTTTCTTACCGAAGATCGTCTTTGGCTGACACGTTGTTCGGGTTTTGTCAATGCTAAGCGTGATAATGTAAAAGATTCTGATATTAATCAGGATATTTACATACGTGAAACCTTTCTTCAGATACAGCATCAGGTATTTACTGAATGGTTGCACAAGCTTCGCTCAACTTATCCGACAACTTATACGGAGCCGGTAGTAGAGGTTTTCAATGTACGTCTTAAAGTTCCCGATGATCGTTGTTCCAGCATTGATGTGTATACAGTTCCATTATTTTTATTCAATTTCCTATATCTGTTGCCTTTCATTAACATAATACGGGTGAGTTGAACTTTAAAAGATAGAATCGAATTTAATATTTCAATAGTCGAAAGGACTTTTAGATTTTCAGCTAATTAACTATGGATCTTTATTTTTTCCATAGAATATTGCTGGACAGCTGAGAGATGGGGTCATGACACATCAATGGCAATACGGTTATTCCTTTACCAAGCAATATTTGTGCATAATTCTCGTCTTATTAATACGTCTATTAATACTAAACTTTGTCATACTGATTGTGATATTTGTAAGTCAGCTTTAAGAACTGCTTTATGTATCATACACTTATGCCCGTTACTTGTGGAGCTCAAGTTTCTTATTAATATCTACAGTCTGCATAAACACCTTGAATATAAGAGCTAGAGCTACTTAATTTTGCTGATACTGATGCTTAATACTGCTAGACTTTAAAAACTTTTAGTTATTGTTAATAGATATTGAGTAACGGGTAAATTATATAATTATATATAAGTCATATTAAATTTTATTATTTCGCAGATAGTGTGGTCAGTGGAGAATGACAACACCTCGGGAATTGTATTGCTTGCAATGGTAACGTTCATTGTTATCTTTACCCTCGAGCTGATCATAACGGCAATTGTTTTGGCCAAGATCTTTGGGAATGCCACAAATGCGGTTCTATGCGCCATCATCATATGGATATTCAATTATGCTGTCTTTGGTGTGATCTTGAGACGGTATTGGGATGAGCATGGATACTATGTGTTTGTGATATTATCATCATTCTTTAACAATCAAATACCATATAGCATGCAAATGTTTAATCGACTTATTGAGGAGCCCAAGGATATAGTTGTATATGATATAGCGGCGCTCTATGTCTCAGCCGTTAGCAGTGCCTTGATATTCTTTATAATTCTAATCCTTTTACAATGGCGCATGCCAGGTCGGCTTATTAGTCGTCGGATTATTTATAGAAGACGTCGAAGGAAATTTTTAATGGATTCAAATTTATTACATCTGGGACGATCGCCCAGTTGGCATAACTTTGAGTTTGGCGATGTGGGAAGTTGCGAATGGATACGCTTAAAACATGTCTATACGTCGCACTCCTTATCAGAGCGTAAGATATTGAAAAACATCTCGATGAGGATCTACAAGGGAGAGGTGTTTGTTCTCCTTGGTCACATTGGATCTGGTAAGCTGACCCTATTGCGTGTGTTGTGTGGCCTTAAGTATCCGGTACGTGGCAAGGTGTTCTATGAAGGGAAAGATATATACGAAGATCTGCCGAATATTCGAAAACAATTTGACTTTCGTAGCATTGAGAATGGATTTGCAGATCATCTGTCGATCGAGCAAACCATTAACTATCATGTTCGTCTCAAACTTAGCAAGGAGAATCTGGATCGATATGAAATAGAGCGCACGAAATGGATCGATATACTGGAGACATATGTCGAGAGTCGTAGTACACGAGTATGGCAACTGACAAACGGAGAGCGACGATTGGTCGCCCTTTGTTGTGCTCTCGCTGGTGATACGAAGGTCGTTGTCTTTGAGGAGCCCACACTGCAGTTGACGGCCCGGGAGGCTCAAATCTTTTGGAGTATCATTGCAATGGAGAAGGAGGGTCGAGCCATTATTATATCCACCTATAGCATCGATGAGGCCGAAGCTGTTGCCGATCGCATTGGCATTCTTAGCATGGGTGTCCTTGAAGCCAGTGGAACGCCATTTTTTCTGCGCGCCAAATTCAGCAGTTGTGTTGAGCTAGTAAGTTAAGGTAACAGCTATCGATTGTTAACACTATTAACCGATTTGAACTTATCGAGTTTAGGTGCTTATCAAAAAACCCCACATTCCGGATACACCGATCACTGAATTCATTTCACAGTATATACCGAATGTCGAGCCTGAAAATGAAATCGGCGATACGTTGACCTACAAAATCAATTCGGAGCATCGACCACGCTTGCAAAAAATGCTTATACATCTGGAGAACGAGCGTAAAGCGATGGGCATTGAGAATATCAGAGTTGTGGGTTCTGAATTGTCCGATATCTATATGAAGCTTGTCACATCGTTTCGATTACGACAACAGGTCATACCGGATGTCAGTAAGTAGTAATAGATAATTCGATAGTTATCGATAATTATTGACTATGATATCGACAGCGCAAACTTTCAAATATGCCGTGGTATCGAAAAAACAACTGCGTCGTCAGCAAATGCGCGCCATGTTCTACAAAAAGATGATACACTCGGCGCCCAACGTATGGCCCATCATAATGATCTTCGCCTGCCTTATTTTGATTGTGCTTGTTACGCGACTGGCCTTAGTACTGAATGTGCCCACAATTCGTACAAACGTCATACCGCTGGGCTTTAAGGGTGCAACGAAATATCTGAAGAATATACCAAATATTAAGGATTGCGGCTATATTGACATCACATCATTGGCCAAAAAGCCGGCCTATCGAAAGTCCACTAAGGTAGCGCGGGTCTTTGGTCCGCATTCATTTGCCTGCAACAAGGGTAGATATAGGGATTATCTGAAGCGTAAAACGGAACTGCAAAGTCTGGGCGCTATTGAGATGAGTAGCGAACAGGGGATACACGGATATATAAGTCAGGATACATTTCATTCAGCTCCAATTACACTCAATTTACTACACAACATTATACTTAGGTGAGTGCTAGATCGTGACTTAATAATGGATTAATCTTGGGCTCATTTACTGAACTGATCTTACTTTCGTATTAAATTGATCATGGTGGTCTTACACCGCTCGTAGGGTGATCTTGCGAAGATTATTGATTGATCGTACAGCGGTTGTAGACTGATCATACACTGCCTGTTGATGTTACACCAGTGTTGTCCAAAAGTAGGCTACAAAACACATTTTCCTATCTCATGTGATAGCAAAATGCACTCTAAAGCCTACTGGTGGGCTACACTGTTTTGCACTGATCACAGACCGATCTTACAGCAATCAATTTACATTGTGATCATAAGCTGATGCCAAACTTATTTTACATTCAATACGGACTGATCAAAGACTGATCTTATACCAATCACAGATAAATCTTACCCTTTTCATATACTAATTTGAACACATCATGGATGTAACTTATTTTTATTACGGACTGATTTTATACTAATCACAGATTTGTCTTACCTTTACCAAAACTGATCTCAAGCTGATACCACACAGATTATCATATCCGGATGATGATGAGGTGTATTTTCTGGTCGATAATCATCCGATGCCGACGCCTCTTCAAATGAAGATCAATCTAATGGACAATGAGGTAGCCCATATAAATGCTCCATTGGCGATCGGATGCGTTTTACCTTTGGCGGTGTCTGTGTTCATTTTACCCTTGGTGGAGGAGCAAATTACACAGATGCGTATACTTCAGGTAATTGCTGGGCTTGGATTGGAGGTCTATTGGGGTATCACATTGTTTTGGGATCTCTTTACGTATTTTATCTATTCGGTGATCATTGTGATATTTTTGGCCTGTACGACTATTGGATATTTTGGTGCCTATGAGAATCTATTGCTGTTGCTACTGATCACAGTTTATGGTATAGCCGCATTACCGATCACATATGTGCTGTCCATGTATGTTAACAAGTCCATTGTGAGAGCCTTTCTTGCCTCTGTCGTCTTTCAGGGCCTTACCGGTCTGGTGCTCTACATCGTCTACTGGGATGTTGCTAACAGTAACATTATATTTTATTATGGTGCTTGCATGTCACCTGGTTTCGCCCTTCTCGACGGCATTAGCAATATCTATATAAAACGTCTCGAGGAACATTTTTGTTTGTCCAAATGTGAAACAATTGAGTTCTGTACACCCGAAAATATGCATGAAATGGTCCCACATTGTCATTGTAGGTATTTATAGTTCTATATAAAGATATAGTTATATGATCTATCTTTTTTTAGTTGGTACCTACTTCAAATGGACCGATCCTGGCATATTGCCATCTATAACATTTATGTTGTTAGACGCACTCTTTACGCTTCTTCTTATTTTCTGGATTGAATTGCATCGGAAGGAAAATAAGTTTCATTCGTCCAAAGAGTAAGTGGGTAAATATTCTTGAAGTGTATCTTTCTGAATTGAAAACTGAATCAAAGTTATACCATTAAATATATAGATTATGGGCTTCTTTCGAGACTTTGAATTTCAGAGATACGCTTAAATGAATATCTGTAAAAATTAATACAGGGTATCTGTCAGTTAAGCACACCCATCTGAAAATTGTAAATCCCTTGCCCTAGAGCGACAAATCGAAATTGTGTATAACTTATTTAGGAAAGTAATGGGTATCTGCTAGTCGAGCACACCCAACTAGAGGTCTACCGTACTACTAAAGTTCTAGTATTTGAACGAATTTATAACTTTTGTTTTTGTTTCAATCGATTTGGGTGCTCAGTCAGCGAAAGCGTAACTCGATAACATTATTAATCGAATGTATCCCATCCCTATAGCCTCCATAAGATGCGGACGGCGACTTATCAGTTTGATGACAGTGATGTGGCGGATGTTAAGCAGAAAATCGCCGATGCGGACATGAGTAAATGCAAGCAATCTGTATTTTTGGTAGATCAAGTTGAGGGCAAGATACCCAACAAGGGTAACACGGTCAACACAGTGTCATTTGCGCTGAATAAGTGAGTCGATCAATTAATCGATTAATCGACTAATTTGCTTTTAACTGCCTAACAGATATATGAGCATGGGCATCTTTGGGCCAAGGAATTCAGGGAAAAGTCACCTAATGAGGCAACTTGTGGGCGTCGATGGATTCGCTTTTGGTGAGATCTATGTGAGAGGATTGGATTTCAAGTATGATCTGGACACGATTCTCGGTTATGTCGGCTACTGTCCACAGCATTACGGACTTCTCAATGATTTAACGCCACGGGAACACATTCGACTTCTCTGCATGATTCGCGGCGTCACTGAAAATAAAATTAGCGAGAAAATGCACGATCTTTGCCTCATGCTGAACATGTCGGGATGGATGCATCGAAAATGTTGTTATCTTACACCCGAGAAACGTCGCAAATTGAATGTTGCCCTCTCGCTGGTAGCCTATAATAAGATCTTTGTCTTGGATGAGCCCACATGTGGCATGCCGTCGACGACGCGTCGAGAGATTTGGAATATCTTGAGATATTTGCGATATTGTGGCAAAACGATCATTTTCTCTACCAGTGATGAGGTTGAGTGTAAGGTACTGGCTGATTTTATAATACTCTTTCAGGATAGTGAAATGTTAGCTATTGGTAGCATGCAGTATTTGCGTTATAAGTACAGTCACGGCTTCTATTTGGAGGTGCGATTAGTACGCGATGGCGCCACGTTAGAAGAATCGGAAGCCAAGTGAGTGGATAACCCGACATTTAATCATATCTGAATAAAATGAATGCAACCATATATTATTCCTTTACTTTGTAGCCTTCGCAAGGATGTTGACAATTTGGCACGCTTTATTAATTTTCTGCATGATAAATCAGAATTGGTGTAAGTTATAATATCTGATCGATATTTTGAAGTTTTTAAACATCAGCGAAAATCTAGTATCATATCTATTTATGAGGTTTGCCAATCGGTCTTACAGTGGTTTACAGTTATAATAAAATAAGTTTTTATGTTATAAACGCATTTGAAGTCACCAATTGTCGTTGGATGATGTGAACAGTTTCAAAGGAAGAGTAGTTCACAGGAATATTTCTAATGTAAATATTTAAACATGTTTGTTAACTGAAAAGTTTTAACTTTTCTTCCCGTTTTTAACATTGTAAATGTAAATTTTTATTAATATTGAAAACAAATAGTCAAGTATAGGATTGACATTTTTTTTTTTTGTAGTTTACAAGAACTAGTCTGAAACCAGTTTAAATTGGGTTTTAAATTGATTTTATAGAACCGATAAATGCTTATTAATATGTGTTTTTTAACTTATGTGACCACAAAATCTAATCTTATCTAATATTTTTTATATTTTAACAACAGGGGACGCTTGCATAATTGGTTCAAGTATTATATACCCGTGGGTCACATTGTCTACTCGTTTCTGTATGGCGCCATGGAGAAGAATAAAGTGCGTCTTAATGTCTACGACTATTGCATCTATCAGGCGAGCATGAATGTTGTAATTGCCCAAGTGCAGGAAACACGCGCTGAACTAAAGCGTCGGTTGGTGGAACCAACGCTACAACCAGCAGAGCCATCAACGAGTTACAAATAAATATTGTAAATAATCATTATTTGTATGATATTTTGTAAAAATACACTGACAGTGTGACAATGGCAAGAAGCGTTCACAGCAAAGGTATTCATAATGTCTTGTCACAGCGCTGTGAAGACTTTTGACATGTGAACACTTCTGTCACAAATTGTCACAGATCAGCATTCGTGATTAAAATATGTCTTATGTATAAAAACATAAATAGCGAGAATGGCTATAGTCGAGACCCTGAAACTTCATTTAGATATAAATTAATTTTATCAAAGCATTTTAAGGTGCTACGTTATACAAATTTATTTAGCCTAATACCCTTGCATAAAGTCCACCAAAAAGCATCCATAAGATGGCTAAAATGTAAGTGTATACAATCTTTCATCTGTTAAACCTGTCTTGCGTTGCACTACTAAGCGTGCTTCTTTATGGTCTGCGTGTTCGCAGCGCTGAAAAATTTTAATTTTAAATTGAATAAAGTGCTCACCTTTCACTTTGCGTCTTGGTATTGATAAGATTTTAAATTTGTATGCTTCGCATTTACCGCTTTTGTTGGACTTCCAGTCGCATTATATCATGTGCCTTCGATAGCTCAGTTGGTAGAGCGATGGACTGTAGTTACGGAATTGCATTATGCGATTAAATAGACATCCACAGGTCGCTGGTTCGACTCCGGCTCGAAGGATTTTTTGGTTTTATTTTTTATTTAAAAAAAATTATACTCTACCGATTTAAATATTCCCTATTGCAATTAATAAACAAAATAACATATCGGTAGAGTTTAATTAATATTTCGAGTGTACTATAAAATAATTGTCGGGCTGACATTCACACGATGAATAATTTAAATTCGATGGCGTTGACATCAAGTTTCGTTCTTGATTTTTAACGATTATTTAAAAACGTGCAGACGCATTATTAATGAGACCTCTACACTTTGACCCATTTTAATAAACTATAGAAATTTTCACTGTGAATTTGAAAACTTTAGTCATATGTGCACGCAGCTGGGCGACACATTCATATTAAATATTTACAGGGAACAATGCGCACAAAAGCACAAAAGGAATTTTTAAATAATACAGTTTTCATTATTTGATTCATTGTTCTTGTTACCAATTTCAAACGTTACATTTGAAAATTCAAACTTAGCCAGTGTGGTCACACTGCTCTTAATCTATTTCGATATACGATAGTTGTACTAGACGAATTGTTGACAACCAATAGAATGTTTTGTGTCTCTCGCTCCGTGTCGGCTTCGTTCTCGCTCTCTCGTATTAGCTCTCAGCTGACACATTGAAAATTGATAGAGTCACAATCCAAAGCATAAACCAAAGCGTACATCTGTTTGTTGTTGTTTCGTCTGGCCTCTCGAGTAAAGTTCATAGCGCGCGTGCTTTTCAGGTATTTCTGAGAGCCAGACATTAAATGTATTCTTAGTTGTTGTTCTTTATATTTTTATTTCCCTTATTTTATTTTTTTTAATTTGGTTTCTGTGCAATTGTGTGTGTGTGTGTGTGAATGAACAGCTGTTAAAGAGCTGCAGATGATGACAACAATGAAATATTAGTTTTGTAAATAATTGTTTACATTTGAACATTAAGATTTGTGTGTACTTATGGTCATACAATATAAGAGTGCATACAATGTTAGCAATAACAAAACATTTGATAAAAAACTAAAGACCGCTGTGACACATGCAATAAAAGGCGAATGAGATAAAATGTACAAACTAGAAATATGTACATATCCATATGTACATATGTACAAATGAATGAATAAGAAAATGTGTAATAAAATATTATTTAGAAACCGATGACGGTATAAAAACATGCAGACGTATTGAAATGTGAAATATCAACAAGTTTTTTGTGAACTTGGATATTTATTCGCAAATATATATGTATTTATATTATTTTTTTTGGCAAACTCTGTATGCAGTTGTACCTAACGGTGCATACACAAGATTTACCGCTGCGCGCGTTTGTGTTGACGTTGCATTTAAAACAGGGTGTTCCATTTAACTGCAAGGATATGAACGCAGTAAATGCAGCTGTTACATTTTGCAACGAACACGCTGTGCTCAAATATTAAATGTCAACGGTTAACATTGAGTACATACAGTTAGTCGAGTAATTGCTTTGACAACATAAACATGGTTTAAAGTAGTAAAGTCAAATGCATATTATTAGTAACTAAAAGCAACTAAATTTTAATAGGAAGAAAGTAAAGAAAAGTTAAGTTTTTGGTCAATTTTTATTTTGTCAAAACAATGACATGACATACTGTTAATACAGTGTGTGTGTGTATGTGTTTGCAATTAAACTATAATACTAAGGGCAATCGCACCTAATGTGTTTGTGTGGACCCAAATGATTAGCCAATATTCATCATGACATTGCAATAATATAATGTATTAGTATATATTAAGTGAATTACTAACAAATTGGTTTTTATTCTTTCGTTAATTATTAAGTTAGAAAGCAATGCCAAAGTAAAACAATTTTAATTAGTCATTAATATAAGTGAAATACATATGTATGTACATGCTACATTTACGAACAACACATTGATTTGAGACTTGTGATTATTTTAATAATTATATTGCCGCTACAGTGACCGCTCCTTTCCTCTCCCTCGCCCGTTTACACCACACACGCGCTCTTTAGTTTTGTGACGTCACTTGGGTCTCTACTTTTGAAATGGCAACAAAACGAACTGAGAATTGCAATTAAGAGCCCTACTTTTTGGTGAGTACTAAATTCTATTTTAGTGGTTGCTTTTTGCACTCTGTCTTCTAATTCTCCAACATACATATGTACATATGTAGATATTGATATACTGTTGCATTTAATTAAGTCGTAAAGAGCGCAAATTTATACTAAAAACAAGTGGGAAAGGCTATAGTCGAGATTCCGACCATAGGATACTCGTTACTTATTTCTATATATGTATATTAAAGTACTTTAATGAAATTACTTGTATTACTTTGAAAACATTAAATCGCCAATACTACCGTTCTACTTGTCCGATCTTGATGCGATTCAGTGGGACAATAGATAATACTATTATACAATCTCAAAAACTGTGGGTGTGGTGGTTTTTCGCTATTTGCGGGGGCGGAGGAGGGTGTGGCTTAAATTTGAAACAAACTTGATCTGCGTGGGGTATATAGTAATCTGGGAGCCAAATTTGGTTACTCTAACTCTTATAGACTCTGAGATCCTTTTTTTCATACAGACAGACAGACACAGATGGCTATATTGACTCGGCTGTTGATGCTGACCGAGAATATATATACTTTAAGGGGTCGGAGATGCCTCCTTCTTCCTGTTACATGCATTCCAACGAACACAATATACCCTTTTACCTATTTTTTAGGTAACGCGTATAACAAGGAAGCAAGAAATAAAAGTACTAAGACTAATCTGATCAACATTTTTGAAACTGAAAATAGATACTTTTTATTGGCAATAAGATCGTTTGTCATAGCTGGGGTTTACACGATGAAGCTCTTGAAGATAATACCAATATAATTATAATACTTATATGTAACATTTTTTTTTTTATAAGTATGTTTCACATGTATGTATAAGACTCATAAACTTGGCATGTTTTAAATACATAAATGAATATAGGGCAGTTTTAATATATCGTCTAGGTGCTTAGAATTTTTAGAATTGCAAATATTCTAGTTGTTATCACTTATGTGTATCACGTGTCAGTTATAAATTAATTGCTTATCATTACCATTAAACGTAGTTTAATTAATGTGTATATACATTTTATGAGTCATTTAGATAATCAATTCGAGTACCTAAAAGATCACGAGTAGTGAGTCATGTGTCTAAGCGTTATCATTGGTTTTAACTATAGTTCTCTGAAATGCCAACGAACTGCCATTTTATTTTTATAGATGTGCCCGTTTGATTCTTGGCTTATCGATATGGGAATACAATAAAAATTCACGAGTTTCATAGCGTTTGTACTCATTTTGCGAGATAATCCGATTTACATTTTAAGCTTAGATGAAACTTGAATGTGGAATATTGGCGAAAGATAATGTTTCTATTGGCAAGAATTTGGGAAAAGCTCTTTCTAGTTTTTATAGGGTAAGCATGTTCGATATAAGATATATCGGATCCTTCGAGCCGGAGTCGAACCAGCGACCTGTGGATTTCTGGTATATTCACAACTAGAGTCCATCGCTCTACCAACTGAGCTATCGAAGAAACTTGAATATTGCATGCAAAAGCTGTGCCTTCAAGTTGTAAAAATCGAAGAAATATCGGTAAAAAAAAAATAGTGGGATGCTTCGAGCCGGAGTCGAACCAGCGACCGGTGGATTTCTGTTATAATCACAACTACAGTCCATCGCTCTACCAACTGAGCTATCGAAGGAACTTGAATATCGCATGCAAAAGCTGTGCCTTCAAGTTGTAAAAATCGATGCATTATCGGTAAAAAAAAATAGTGGGATCCTTCGAGCCGGAGTCGAACCAGCGACCTGTGGATTTCTGTTATAATCACAACTACAGTCCATCGCACTCGAATTTCGAATGCATAAGCTACGATTTCAAGTTGTAAAAATCGAAGAATTAGTGGGATCCTTCGAGCCGGAGTCGAACCAGCGACCTGTGGATTTCTGTTATAATCACAACTACAGTCCATCGCTCTACCAACTGAGCTATCGAAGGAGCTTGAATATCGTATGCAAAAGCTGTGCCTTCAAGTTGTAATAATCGATGCATTATCGGTAAAAAAAAAATAGTGGGATCCTTCGAGCCGGAGTCGAACCAGCGACCTGTGGATTTCTGTTATAATCACAACTACAGTCCATCGCTCTACCAACTGAGCTATCGAAGGCACTTGAATATCGTATGCAAAATCTGTGCCTTCAAGTTGTTAAAATCGATGCATTATCGGTAAAAAAAAATATTGGGATCCTTCGAGCCGGAGTCGAACCAGCGACCTGTGGATTTCTGTTATAATCACAACTGCAGTCCATCGCTCTACCAACTGAGCTATCGAAGGCACTTGAAATTCGAATGCATAAGCTGCGCTTTCAAAGTTCTGTTTAGTCTTGTGACAGAAGTAATGACGAAAAGTGTATTCGTCTATCAGCTTAGCTAAGCTAAATTTAACATTCTTTATTAATTTATGAATGCTGTTGGTTAGCAATTGTAGAGCCACCGAAAATAATTGATAAGACGGAATCTTTTCCGAATGTTTTTCTTTCTTTTTGCATGTCTAGCATGACTTCTGAATTTTTAACAAAAAGTATTTTAACCTGTACATATTTTTTCTTAGTAGGGTTATATGCCATATTGTGGACTTATATATATAAAAGAATTTTTGAACTTGTGAATCTTGCCTGTACTCCTTCTCAAAGAAGGTAGTAAGGAGGTAGACAAGTTTCTCCTCAATTTCCTGAAATTCCTGAAACTCCTGAAACTCAATAGGCCGATTTCGTCAATACTTTTTTAAACTACAATTATGCTAATATAAACTTAATGTATTGTAAAAATGTTAATGTTAATGCAATCTTATAATAAAAATTAAGGCTTTTGTACAGGAAAAGGAAGGATAGGGTATTCTTTTAATTGAGCACAATCTACATAAATTGTTTTTTGGATAATTTTTATTGTGATTCTATTAAGTCTTTCTGTGAATTTAATTGTAATTGCATAGTTCACTGATACTTAGATAAGACAAGTCTTAGGCAAATTCGAGGAAAAAACCTTGAAATGCCGGAGCTTTGGCATAGTCTCTACGCTCATATATAATCCTCTCGAGACTTAACTGTTCTTAACAAGTGTTTAACTTTCAACTTTTTGAAACAAAAGGTAAATAGACTTGTCTAATTTCCGTTAAATGATAATTCTCGTAATACGCGTAATGTGAATGTCTGAATGGGCACTTGAAGTATTTGTTAAACATATATAAAGATAACTAACTATTTATATAACTTTTGTCAATTGTTAGTTATATTACTCACGATTCGGTGTGTTTGTACTTCGAATATTTTATCGATACTTCTTTCCCATATATTGAATCAATAAAACTCGCTAGATAAGAGATAGGAGTACCCATTGAAATAATATACCGATCAGTTGACAGTTAAATTGTACTTGAATATATAGTTGTGTTTTATTTTGATTATGTGTACTACGAACCTTTTTTCGTACCCAAAAAATGAGAAGTGAAAGGTTATTGTATGTGGATGTAGTCGGCTGGAGCTATACACGATATATGTTTATATAGGCAAATACTACTACTAATTTTATATCGCAGTTGCTATCGAAAACGATAAATGTCTATTTCTTTCGTTATTTTTTAAGCTCAAAATATAATTGAAAAGGCTTTTTATTCTAAAGCCATAAACCAAATAAGCCAATTCCCTAAAGGGTATCACATCCCGATTGATTGTTGCTGTAACATAACTAACATGACTAATATATTGCAAACACTATTATTGCACTTCAGGCGTCTTCTTTTATCGATTATCAATGTCGACCGAACAATCTGATTAAAAAGACCAATCGTATAACCGAGCGTGCCGAACAGTAGTAATAAATATCACATACAAAACTTATTCGTATTATTCTATTGTATAGATTGTATATTTATTACGGAAACATTGATAAAAAAAAATGTGGAGAATACGAAGCACCTCGGCTCGACAAATGTGTTAGCTTAACTCAGTTTGAAATTGTCGCCACAGTCGAACGGTTGGTCGCCTCCTGTTTGTCCGTTAGTATTATTATTTTTGAAAAATTTGTTTGATTTTTGTATTTTTCTAGTTTCTTGACTCATTAATAATTTAGTTTATGTTCACTAGTTTTTTTTTTGCTTTTTTTTTTAATTTTTGTTATCGTTTTTAATTTGTGCTTTCGAGGGGTTTTTACGAAGTGAGGAAAGTCTGTAAAAGCTGTGAGTTCTCACACCCTGCTCACCCACTTCTACATTGCTTAGGCAATGTTACCACAAAAAATGAGGCGGCATACATAAATATTTTCATCAGAGTTATCAGCGCTAAAAATTTGTTGACAGCACCCTTCAAGTTTTTGGATTTATGCCTAGGCGAAAGCTTATCTGTAATACGACAAATTTGCACTACAGCAAGCTCTTTATTACGAGTATACAGATCTTGACTCATGACCAGTATTACTGCTCGAAATAAACTGAAACACATATCTTTTATAATATTTACATTCATAATTGCTCTCCAAATGCGACTTCTTATTCATCGTATAATGACATATGTATATACTTTCGAAATATTAGGGGTGCCACAGAAAAAGAAACCAACCGAAAATCTCCCAAATCTCTATACATTTTTGGGAGATTTTCGGTTGGTTTCGTTTTCAGCCCTGAATATGGTTATTTCGATCCACTTTCTTTTCTTATTTCTCTCAGTTTATCTGTAATATGACAGATTCCTACAATAGCAATATATTTAAAACTACTGCTCTACTTTTCAAAAAACATAGTAAGATGACAGTTTCATCATCGCTAATTTATATTTCCTTAATTTCTTTCCTCCATTTGAGTATTTGCCTTTTCGTTCTGTTTATAAACAAGTTTGTTGTTTCGACCAAAATACTTGATTATAATCTTGTACTTGTAACGTACTTATCTTCTTTAAATTAGAAGGCATCAAGATAATCATATCAGCCAGTCTCGGCTACCGTGCAAATTTAGCTTTAAATTATTTAATCGGTGCTACCATTAAATTGCACTTTTTTGCGATTCAAATCTTGAAGGTCCCATTACGTAGAACGATGAAGTTTAATATTTTCAACCTGACAACATGATAAATAGATTAATTTTACAGTTCCCCTAGTTATTTCATAATAGAAGAGTTTTATAATCTGTATTCACAAGTGGTGGGAAAAATTGAAATTCACACTAAATTTAGATTTTAAATAAAATCGAATTAATTCTTGACAAATGTGCAATTAATTGTACATAATATTTGTTATATGCTTGTAAATGTTTTTATCGGACTTGTCGCTAAAAACAGGTCATGCTTTTTTCACTTGATATATCTCTGCACTCATAAAGCTATTTCTTGGCTATTTTTGGTAAGAGGTTTTCTCTATTACCAACTGACCAGAATACTGATAAATTATGTCATAAAAATGCTTTTACTTATAAACTCGATTTTTATATGACATAGTAAAATCTAGAAAGATCGGTTATCAATTATGGCATACTTTGTTTTTGGTAAGGATATCCTTGTTCGATAAGTTTTTGCACTATTGATATAATTATTAAATGTTGCTTTATAATTTACTCTCGAGGTAGTATTTAAAAGTAGCTTATGTGAAGATGTAATGATGCTATATTATAAAATCAGAAGTATGATTTTCCACTATTTCTGTCAACATTGTCATTTGTTTACATATGTTTCTATTTATAAATAACATTTCTGCATTAATCTTATCGATGTCTACACTTTCGTAATGCTGATAACAAATGATCAAGTTCCAGCAACCTTACACCTGGGTGCTCGTGTCGTGTATACATTTGACTTGCTAATAACTGATTAGATACTAATCTGATACGATATTTGAGTACATACGATTGTCCCTATTTAGCACTTATCAGGATTATTTGACACAAAGAAAGATTGCCAAAATGTACTTTATCTTGTTAGTAGACCCTTGTTAGTTTCATTAACAGTTGATTAAAAATGATAATTATATATAGAGATTTTGAATATTTTATTTTATGCTCGGATTTTTGAAGAAATTTGGGCTGAAAGAATTAATTAAAGCGCAGTATAATTTACTCGACACTCATATTACATTTAAAGTAAATATTAATAACACTTGACTTATTGCATACACAAAAATTGTTCAATATAATATTACTAAGTGTTTTTGGGCCTTGTATTTAAAGTGGAAGCATGCACTTTTGTTAATATAAACAAAAATATTAAACTCTAAAAGACAGGCAGCTAAATTATTTATTAGAGTATATACTTTGCTTCAATAAAAACAATTACAAGTTGTAGATCTATATCTGACATATATCTGACAAGGCAGATCAACCTTAAAATTAAACCAATTGTGGAGAATGTTGTTCAAATTAGAGATTTAAGCTCATCACTAGCGGTTATACCCCATGTGTTTATTTATTATAATCAAAATTAATTAATGAATTAATCAATAAATCTTATCGATTTCTTTACAGTTGTATGTGGTCCAAACGATTGAAGACGAATTGAATTGTAAGGATATCACGTTGGATATGACAGACTAAAACACAATAAAATGGCAAAGATATCAAACTGGGATAAATTTGTCCTTTTGCTATGGAAAAATTGGATCCTACAATGGAGTCACAAATGGCAATTGGTTATCGAACTTTTATTGCCAGCAATTTTTTCATTGCTGATGGTCCTGGTTCGTACACTCGTTGATATTGAGCACATGCCTGTGGTGAATTATCGACCACTTGCTTTAGATAATTTGGATCTGTTTAAGTAAGTCAATCTTTTGATCCACAATATAATTTTAGGTTTCGATTTATCGAATCTGATTCAATTACGAGAGTCTTTTGAGTTGTTCTCATTGATTGAGTTTTGAGTTTTAGTGCGCGTTTCAATTTTAATTTCAATATTATTTTCAGTTTCAGTTTCCGTTTACGATTTCCTTAAAGAGCACAGCTGCTTAAGAACTAAGCAATACTTTTTTTTATTTTCTATTCGATCTTTAACTTTTTCATATTTGTATGTATGTATGCATATGTACATGTATGTGTCCAATTGCATACAGTGGTTTCAACTAGTATTTTGATTTCAATTCAATATTATATTTTGTGACTTTTTTCATCGAGCACAGCTGCTTAAGAACTTAATAATATTTGTGTTCGACTCTATCTTTAAATATTACATATGGATATGTATGCATATGTACATGTATGAATCCAACTACGTACAGTGAGTTTAGTTAGTATATGCACCATTTTACCATAGACCACCGATTGATCGGAACTCTATTCAACTGCAAAAAATTAAGTTTATCTATTAATTGTTTGCTGTGCATTTAATATAGATTAAAAACACTATACAGAAGTTCTATAACTTAAAAAACTTTTATATCTTTAGTTGTTTTCTCTCTTGAATTGAATTGAATTGTTCTTCTCCTGACTCGAGGCTGGGAATTTAAAAAACTATGTATATATTGGTTCAGTTTGTGGCCTTATAAACTACTCACTGTATGCCGTAAGATTACAGTTTTGTGTATTATTCATATATAAATATGTATGCATATTTATGTGTATAATATATTATACTTGCTGTATTTTAGTTAATTTCCATGTAAATGTCTTATATCGTATATAAAACAACTTTCAGATATTGTATCCATAATTCGCGTCGCATGCACGCGCTCATTTCCCTGCTAGTATCAAAGTCAAAGAGGTAAAGATCAAAACTAAATCAAAAATAATCGATTAACAACAATAATAATATTTAAAATGGATTCTTTATTTCGGCTCACCGAATGTTTTATACTCTTGCAGAATGAGCATGCATTCAATTACAATCGTAAAATCAACATTTGCACACTTAAATATTGTATCGATTATTATTCTCTCATTTATTTTGCATTTGTTGTTGGTCATTTTATATAAAATATCAACTTTAACATTATTTTTATGGATATAACAAATTGAAAGCTGTTTTGAAATTAAACACTCATTATGGTCCGCTGTATCGCTAACTTTTTTAATGATAACAATTCTAATTTTAAGAATTAATATATATATATGTTTTTTATAGATTAAAACAAATATTTTACGCTTGTCCGATATGTCGAAATATAATATCGATTCATATTGTAAAACTTTTTCACTTTTCTAGAGCTTCTCTTTCTTAACTCTTTAAGAAATGCTTTGTAAACTCTGCAAATTTATATTAAAACAACGTTTTATCGCTTTCTATCGCCTATGTAAAAAACACTATGTCACGCCAAAGAACGATGTAAATTTCTTAAAGCTCGTTGAATTGCCAGTTATTCGAGATGCATTTGTTTTATATCTTTTAACTTATCAATACGATAATTCAAAAAAAGTAATTCCATTATTTTAACTTGGGTTATTTTTCTAAATTCCTATCCTATTCCATTTATATTTCTATTTTTTTCGCATTCAAATATCAAAATAGATTTATTTTTTTTTCTTTCTTTACACAATTTCAATTCCTATTTAAAATCCAATTTATTTTTCATATTTGTTTTCCTGTTCGAATTCCATTAAAGATTTCTATCCCTTTTCAATTTTTTATGTTCCAATTTCTCTTCCTTATTTTTCAACATTACTGCGTCTATTTTATGATAAAAGATTGCGCGAGTTCAAAGATTGTTGTGACATAGTGCTGTTAACAGCACTGCAATGATTAATGCTAGAAATAATATTAGTGTTGTTACCAACATTTTGAAAAGTGTTAAGAACCACTGTTAAAACAGCCTGCACTCAGCACTCAAATAAACACTCAAAATTCGATTAAAAACCAACTCTAAATGTAAATTAGTTGAGTTATATTAATTATAATGAAAAGCTAATACATTTTCTTCACTTGTATACAGTGAGACGATGAGTAGACAGAATGGTATGGGAATGCCAGCATATTCTCTGTATTATTCCCCGCAAAATGTTCATCTGGATAGTGTGGTCGGTGCGGCGGCAAGAAGTTTGGGCCTAAACCATACGGGATTCGAGGATGCGAAAACTCTACAAACTAGTGTGACATCAAGCAATGCCTTTGCTGGCATTGAATTTGATCAATCCTGGTCGGATTTGGTAGAATTGCCGGAAAAATTCAAATACACATTGCGTTTCCCATCGGAACTGCGTACGACAACCTATAAGTTTGGTCTAACATGGCTAACGATGAGGCTATTTCCGGTTATCGATACAACCGGACCACGTAATCTCCGGGATAATGATGGTGGAATACCTGTCGGTTATCTACGTGAAGGTTTCCTACCCATTCAGCATGCTCTGAGCATGTCCTTTATAAGACAAAAGTCGGGACAAGATGAATTGCCCGAGGTTGTGATGCAACGTTATCCATATCCCTCCTATATATATGATCCATTGCTTGAGGGTCTAGCCGCAGTAGTGTCATTCATTCTGGTGCTCAGTTTTATCTATCCTGCCACAACTATTACTAGGGTAAGTAATGTTTATTTAATCAACGCTGAATAATAAAAGAAAAAATGATAAAAATAATGTACACAGAAAAGTTTTTTTTGTTTAATATTTTGATATTTCTTTGTAATCTTATATATTTTTGAAATTTCTAGTATATCAAAATGTACAGTTGCGTGGAAACAAAATTTTCGCAAAAAATTATAAAGTTAACCGAATATATACACGAGACATAAATATATTAAAATTTATAGCTGGATAATAAATTTTGAGTATTTTTGCTACATTCAGGGAACCGGAACCATTAACTGAAACTTCCCTTTTAATTTAAATAAAATAAATAAATAATTTTTTTTCTAAGAACCGAAACCCGAAACGCTTGTTTTGGTACATTATTCCATTTAGTATAAAGATATATATATTTTTTTTTTATATGCTTATAATATTGCCTTCAAAACTTTGCCTAAACTGGATATTATAATTTCATCAAGCATAGTTATTCGGAATAACCTTAACGAGATTTTTCACCGTTTGGATTTTTTTTTTGCAGTACATAACGACGGAGAAGGAGAAACAGCTTAAGGAGGTGATGAAAATAATGGGATTGAGCAATTGGTTACATTGGAGTGCCTGGTTCCTCAAATCGTTTTTAATGCTATTCATATCTGCCATACTAATAGCCGTATTGATGAAGATACCTTGGCAGAACGGTGTCTCCATCTTGACCAATGGCAGCTTTACAGCCCTGGTATTTTTTCTAATGATCTATATTATCTCTGCAATATGTTTCTGCTTTATGATCGCACCGATCTTTTCAAAAGCAAGCACGGCGGCAGCTGTCACAGGATTACTTTGGTTCATTGCCTATATGCCATTCACATTGATACAACAGAATTATGAAACAATGACACTGGGATCGAAACTCGGCTGGAGTTTAATATCAAACACGGCGTTGGGATTTGGCATGAAGTTGATACTCCAATTTGAGGGTACGGGCGAAGGTTTTCAATGGAATAATATGTTTACGCCTGTCACAATCGATGATAATCTAAGTGTTGGCGCCGTTATGATCATGATGCTCATCTCCAGTGCCTTGTACATGTGCATCTGTCTCTATGTCGAACAGGTGTTCCCGGGTGACTTTGGTGTGGCACGCAAATGGTATTTCCCATTTACCCGGACCTTCTGGTGCGGTGATCGTTGCAATTTTACGGGTGTTGAGGATGTGCCCAATGAAAATGGTCAAGCCAATAAAGGAACATTCGAGGCTGAACCGGAAAATAAACCAATTGGATTACAGATGAGAAACATCAAGAAGAAGTTTGGCAAAAAAATGGTTGTCAAAGGTTTGTCCATAAATATGTTTGAGGACGAAATAACAGTACTTCTTGGTCATAATGGAGCCGGAAAGACGACAACAATTTCAATGTTAACGGGCATGTTTCCTCCCACATCCGGTACGGCGATCATCAATGGCAGCGATATTCGAACCAATATTCAGGGTGCTCGGATGTCGCTCGGAATTTGTCCGCAGCATAATGTTCTCTTTGATGACATGAGCGTGGGGAATCACATACGTTTCTTTAGCCGCATGAAGGGACTCAAGGGTGCCGCTGTGGAAAAGGAAGTCCAGAAATATCTGGAGTTAATTCAACTTGAAAATAAAGCCAATTCGAAATCATCCAAATTATCGGGTGGCATGAAGCGTAAACTGTCCGTTTGTTGTGCCCTTTGTGGCGACACCAAGGTTGTCCTGTGCGATGAGCCCAGCTCTGGTATGGATCCTGCAGCGCGACGACAATTATGGGATCTGCTGCAGAAGGAAAAGATGGGACGAACCCTTCTCCTAACCACTCATTTCATGGATGAGGCCGATATCCTGGGCGATCGCATTGCCATCATGTGCGACGGTGAGCTCAAGTGTTACGGCACCTCTTTCTTCCTTAAGAAACACTACGGTTCCGGCTATAGTTTGGTAAGTGAAAAGAGACGGAAAACAATTAATTAGAGAAATCATCTAAATAAAAGAAAATATAAATGGAATGGAAGTAGAAACAGAAGAAAGGATCAAATAGATATTGAAAAAAAGATCATCTTAGAGTAATAATACGGGAAAACAAATTTTTAAGTAAAGAAAGGAAGAAAAGAAAAAGTTTAAGACGTAAAAGTTAAAATATCTAGAAATAATATAGGATAAGAAAGAAGGTGAGAAAATAAAATGGGAATAAGAGCATTAAAATGTACAGGAATAATAATAAATTAAAGAAAAATAGAATATTAGGATAGTGAAATTAAAAGGTATAGAAATATTTGTGAAAGTAAGAAGTTTTGAAAACAATAATGGAATAAAACAAAAGAAAATTATTAAGAACATTTAAATTTACGGAAATAATACTGAAGGGGAGAAGAACCCATACAGGAAGTTAAGATAATTAAAGAAAAATTAATTAATTAATCAGTAGAACATACTACAGAATGAAACAAGACTAAGAAAGAAAAAACTTTAAAGTCGATTGCATATTAATTTAAGGTTGGTTTATCATCTGCAGATCTGTGTAAAGGAAGACAACTGTGATCCCGCAGAGGTGACGGCCTTACTCTCCCTCTATATACCCGGCATACAGCCAAAGAGCGATATTGGTGCTGAATTATCATACGCATTGCCGGATCGATACTCGGATAAATTTGAGAAGATGTTTGGAGCCCTAGAAGAACGATCTGCGGATTTGCATTTGAGTGGATATGGCGTTGGCATCACCTCAATGGAGGAGGTCTTCATGAAGGTGGGCGCTGAAACCGATGCCGAGGGCAAGCGCAAGGAGGCTGAAGCAATTATGAAAGGTGCCTCTGGCTATGCGGAGGATGACAATGAATCGATGCGATGTAAGCAGTGTTTGAACTTCATCTAATATCATTCAATTACTGATAAGCTCAATTAACTGTTTGCAGCGGATCGGGCATTCTCGGATCAGCGTCATTCGTTACGTGGAATGCAATTGACGTTGAATCAATGGCATGCAATGATGCTGAAAAAGATACTTTACACATGGCGTAACAAATTATTGCTCTGTATACAGAATTTAATGCCCGTATTCTTTGTTGTCATCACCATATTGATAGCGCACACACAAAGCACATTCCGTCAACTGCCGCCAATCGAGATAAGCCGTGAACAATATCCGCAAACGGTAACGGTTATGGAAAGATTCGCAAATTTAACACCGAATTCCATTGGAGCCAAAGTGGCTGATCAATATGAGGAAATGGCCAAATCAATTGGTAGTTCGCATCGTTATGAGTCTACGGACAAAAAGAACTTTAGCGATTATATACTCACTCTCGGCAAATCAATACAGTCGCGTATTAATACACGTTACTTGGTTGCGGCAAGTGTGGGAGATGACAAAATCGTAGCATGGCTTAACAATAAACCATTGCATACGGCCCCGTTAACGGTGAATATGGTGCATAATGCAATTGCCCGCAGATATGTTGGCGATGATGCGGCAATTGTTGTTACCAACTATCCATATCCATATACGACACAAACGCTATTATCCCAACTGAATATTGGCAACAATATTGGCACACAGATGGCAAGTAATTTATGCTTCTGCATGTGCTTTGTGAGTGCCATGTATATATTGTTTTTGATCAAGGAACGTCAATCGCGTGCCAAGTTATTGCAATTTGTGAGTGGTGTAAGAGTTTGGACATTTTGGTTAACCCAATACATTTGGGACTTTCTCACAATTACGATTACGTCGGTCATTATTATAATAACAATATTTTGCTTCCAAGAGGATGGCTTCATTACAGCCGATGAACTGGCACGATATTTTCTATTGCTCGTTGTCTTTGGCTTTGCCGTATTGCCATTCACGTATCTTTTATCATTGAAATTTGATGATCCGGCAACGGGTTTTGCACGCAATTCAATTATCAATATATTTGCCGGCATGGCCTTGTTCATTGTGGTTATGGTCATGTCATTTGAAGTATTCGAAACGGAAGAAACGGCCAAAACTCTCAGCAACATATTCCGCATCTTTCCCCACTTTTCATTGGCAATGGGGCTGAATAAGGCATACACCTTTGTGGCCACACAGCATGCCTGCGATAAGGTCGGTGCTCTTCCACCTATACTTCTCTGCGAGCTGGTTCCCAAGTGCTGCGGTAAGTATAACATTTTCCTCTATCCCTCCCCCTCTCTCTCTCTAGAAATATCATTTCTTTCTACTGTAGACTTAAAACCCTTCTTTGGCTGGACAAATCCGGGTGTCATGCTAGAAATTGTCTATATGTTGTGCACAGGAGTCATTTGTTTCCTTGTGCTCATCATAGGCGAATTTGGCTTAATTAATGAGCTTATCTACAAGGTTCGCAAGATGAAAATGTAAGTTAACCCCAGATCATTTTTTCTATTTTAAATCTAAAAGTTCATTTAAGTTTACTTGTTATTAATTTTTTAAGTCACTTTTGCAATAGTATAACCAAGATATCCAACGAAATTAAAAAGAAAAATCTTCCATATTCCACAATTCTTTACCTGTGAACATAGTCTTTAAATTTTGAAAAAGCGTCAACTTGTGAAAAATGTTATGCGAATAGACAGTTTTTTTGAGAAATTGAATTTTTCAAAACTTTCCGATGATTTTCATTGAAAAGTATTTCGATAATTTTTAACTCTCGTAATTTTATCAAAAATTGTTGCGAAATTTAAAATTAATTTTGTAAACTAGGAAAATTTAAATATTTTCAAAAGTATTAATTAAGTAAATTTAAATTCATTGTTTGATTTTCAAATTATATTGCCTTCATATTTAGCTTATTTAAGAACTCAAATAATTTTAGAAATTTTTACTAAACTTATTTTAAGTTTCAATGTCAATCAATAATGTCTTTAACTATAAACCTGAAGCTTGCAATAATTGAATGTGTTTCCACATTGCAGAAAAACACCGCCAGCCCCACAGGATGTCGATGACGATGTGGAGAGGGAACGTCAACGCATCCTTAATATGACGCCGCATGAAGTGTCCGCCAAGAATCTTGTATTGGATCGTGTGAGCAAGTATTATAAATCCTACTTGGCCGTCAATCAGGTGTCGCTATGCGTTGGAGAGTGAGTGAAATTTATAAAACTTTTCGCTAATTCCTAACTCATATTTATTAAAATTTTTTACAGGGTCGAGTGCTTTGGTTTATTGGGTGTCAATGGTGCCGGAAAGACGACAACGTTTAAGATGTTGACAGGCGATGAGAAAATCAGTTCGGGCTCGGCGTATGTTCAGGGTCTCAATTTGGAGACGGATATGGGTCACATCTATAAGAGGATTGGCTATTGTCCACAATTCGATGCACTGCTAGATGATTTATCTGGACGTGAAATGTTAAGAATATTCTGTTTACTACGTGGCGTCCAAAAAGAAGCTATCAAACCGGTGTCCGAAGAATTGGCCAAATCATTTGGCTTCATGAAGCATATCGATAAAAAGACGCGCACCTACAGTGGCGGCAATAAGCGTAAACTGAGTGCAGCGATTGCCATGATTGGTGCACCATCGGTTATATATCTAGATGAGCCCACCACAGGCATGGATCCAGCTGCCCGACGTCAGCTCTGGAATATGGTCTGTCGCATTCGTGACACGGGCAAATCAATTGTCCTCACATCCCACAGCATGGAGGAATGCGAGGCACTTTGCACACGTCTCGCAATTATGGTTAATGGTGAATTCAAGTGCATTGGATCTACACAGCATTTAAAGAACAAATTCTCCAAGGGTCTTGTGCTCAAGATTAAAGTGCGACGCAATAAAGATGGTCTTAGAGTCTCACAGGTGTAAGTCTTAAATAACGATTAATTTTTACTTTTTTTAAATTTATTTTTACCTTTCGATATAACTTTATTTTAATCAATTATGTTCACATAATTTTAAATAGTTTCATTTATATAGAAGAATTTTAGAATCGATTTATTTATAAAGCTTTTTTTTATGACCCATAAATAATTTTTCCCCACTCTATTCTTCTCTTTTAAATTAGAAGCAGCGGCAGCAGATATCGGACACAAAATTCCGAAGAATCAGTACCATCCACACCGTTGCCATATCAAACTACCAGCAATGTGTCACTACGTCGCAGTCTGGAGAGCATTAAAATGCCACACAGGTGAGTAAAATTCGACACGATAGATAAACTATCAATGTATTTATCTTTGATTTACTTGTAGCAATGGCATTTCCGAAGATCAAATGGTTACACCAGTGGCCGATCGCGACAGCATCGATGAAACAGCAGGTCGACGCAGGTAATGCCCAAAAAATTCACTGCATCAATTTAATAGAAAAAAGATTGAAATTTGTAAATTTATTTATTGTAGCACCGTAAACTTTAGGCGAAGTTCGGATGAGATTCCAGGGTCCAGTGGCCAGAAAACCGATGATAATATTGAAACTGTAAAGAAGTTTGTGCAACAGAAATTTCCACAAGCCATTTTACAGTAAGTTTCTTTACTAATCTACAATATACATTCAATATTAAATTTGCAATTGAAATTTTTAGGGAGGAATATCAGGGCATGTTGACCTTTTACATTCCATTGAATGGCATCAAATGGTCGAAGATCTTTGGACTTATGGAGCAAAGTCGCTACGAACTAAATGTGGAGGATTATTCGATTAGCCAGACGACATTGGAGGAGATATTCTTGGACTTTGCCAAGCATCAGCGTGAGGATCCACGCACCTCACACATGAAGTGAGCCCGTCTCAGATAATTGTTAACATAATTTAACATCGCACTCAGACACAAACACAAGCAAACACACACAAATGGACATCATCACATACTACGCTCATTAGGCACAACTTTAGCTGCATCTAACGTTTTTTTTTTTTTTTCGTATTTAACTTTATGTTTTAGCTAATTGATTATTTTTATTATATTGTAGTAGTTGCTTAAGCTTTTATATTTATAATGCCAAATCTGACACGTGCTAACAGCATAAGTATCATCATTTTAATATTTATCGTTAAGTTCGTTTAATTTCGAGCTGGTGTGTAGATGCTTAAAATAGTAACAAATTTAACTATTGATACACAAGTCTAATTTAACCATAATATACTATACATATTTAATCATAGAAAATTGAAAAAACAAAGCGAAAGGAGAAAACGAAAGGAAACGAAAATACTAAAGGAAATGAATGAACAGAATCAGCAGGAGCCGCAATGATAATATTATAAAAGCAGAAAGATTTTATTTTCACTATATCTACCTGAGACCTACCTAATAATGACCACCATGAAAACTGGTTATCATCTATATATCTATATATAGGAGCTATATTTTTTACCTACAGAATGCACAGTAAACAACAACAACATCAGCAACATCGTTGAGTGGAACATGAATACAAATAAACAATATAGTTTATAAGAATGTTATATTGTAAACTTTTAGTGAAATTTATAGTTACATTCATGTATTATCTATTGTTTGGCATCGAAAACATTGTTCTATATAAATCTGTTTGATACGCTCAATTTTTAATTGTAAAGTATTTTGTATGTTTATTGAAAGAAAATTAAAATTTGGCACCGATCTAGTTGTAAATTGTACGATATTATATTTAATACATATTCTTATATTGTATTTTATGATGCTGGAGCTGGGGCTGATCTATTGTATACAACTCTTTAAAGAATTTACAATATGGAAAATAAAACATTAGGCAATGAAAAACCACCGTGAAGATGCATTTTTTCTTTTGAATTAAAATTTTAAAAACTAGTATATATCAATCAGCTTTTAGTCACTGTGCTGAGCAACGACAACACTAAAGTTATCGATATGCAAGTGCCAAAGCTATTAATCTTTGACATTGACATTTAGCTGCAATGTTATAGCACTAATAATTTTAACAGCGCTGTTCAAGTTAACAGTCTCAATTGAGCAACGGAAATTTGAAGTGAAGTTAAACGTTTTATTATTCAAACTAAATGAAAAACAAAATACAAATTGTTCTATTAACGTCAACTTGATTAATTAGTTGGTGCTTTAACGGACTTCAAGGCCAAACGATCAAATAAATCCAAATGCATGCCAGTAACAACATTGCGAGTTATGTAAAAATCCTCAATGTTCAATTCAAAGGCATCCTTGCGTATAGTCAGAAAGACTTCTGAAAAATTTGTAGTGGTGCCAGGTATATAAAATGACATGGATTCGTCCTCACGATGTCTGCGAAAAAATGAAAATAAAGATAGACGTAGAGATAGAGAGAGAATATTTACTTTAGCGTTGCATCGGGAAACTTGACCTGCATAAAGAGTATAAACTTATTGTGTGGCGATACGGGAAACTGATTGATACGATCCCATGTGTTTCTTGCAGTAGTGATGTCGGCATTGATTTTGCGCTTGAAACGCACCTCCAGCAAATAACCTGGTTGATAACGTTGCTCCTGAGTGCCCATTGTCCATAGTTGTCCATCAAAGAGAATGGGCGTGCGATCGCACAATCGTTCACAGTCCAAAGCACCCAGATTTGTAAATAGAAAACTGCAGCCGCGCATTTGCATATAGGCGGTGAGACTGTACAGGGTACGCTTACCATTGGGGTCGATGCCACCCGGTGGACCATCAATGCAAATGAGCAACGGATCACCCAATATGGCCAAGGCGAATCCGACCCTGCGATGTTGTCCCGTTGTGCAGAGACGCATCAACTGGCGATAGCAATGGAAGAAGCCCAAAATGTGGGCCAATCCCTCACAGATCTGTGTGGTCGACTTCAGGGACAGACCATGCAGCTGGGCATGTACGTGCATCAGTTCCCGTGGAGTAAAATTCGCTGGAAGATTCTGATGCTGGGCACAACAGCCTAGCAATGGATAGCACTTGGCACGTTCAGTATCCATGTTATAGCCACCAATCCAAAGTTTTCCGTACGATGCAATTGTCTCGCCCACCAATAAATTCACCAATGTTGTTTTCCCTGTATTGTTGCCTCCCATTATTCCAATGCATTCGGATCTGAAATTGCAAAGAAGAGAGCAAACAGGAGACAGTAAATAAATTGTATGTAATCCTCTAGAGCAAGCTTTAAATATGTAATATCTGTCGATCTGAGGTACGCCCAGTCTTTTAAAATAATTTTTTGTAAACTGATATAAATTATTATTAAAATGCAAAAATTTTTTTTAAAATATTGACCTTTGGATACTATACACTGTGTTTCGAGCAAAAATGTTAATCTTGAGCGAAATATTCCCTATCAGGTGTGTTCCACAAAGCTCTAGAGATTTTGAAAAGAAATGTTTTTGAAAACAACCGTTCCAAATGTTGGTGTTCCTTAAATGCCATAGATTTAATTTTTTCAATATATTTATTTTAATTTTTTAATCAATATTTAATTTTGTCAAATCTTCAAACAAATTTTTTTAAATTTAAAAGCAATGTTTCCTTGCTTTAAGGAACACCAACAATTGTTTGTGAGTTGCATTAGCGCTTTTAGAGATTTGTAGAACCCACCTGTATATCAACTTTTTGATGTATAATAAAATTTTATATAAAAAATATAGTTAGTATAAAATGTGTACACTCACCTGTCAATACAGAGATCAATGCGTATTAGCACCGGCTTTCGACGATAACTCTTCCCAATACCCTGACAGACGACAGCCATCTCCGATCGATCCTTATCTGTAAGATTTTCGATGCGACGTCGCTCGGAAATAACCGTTTCATCGATCGCATTTTTGTCACTTCCCTGATGTCGGCTCCGTCGATTTCGCTTACTCCGCCACAAGCTCTTTATTGGTATCGCCCGTTGTAAACAGGCGCATGTCATCAACGTGTAGTGCTCCTCAAGTATGAAGAGGATCAGCGGTATCCAAAGTGCCAGCAGCAGCATTGTCATGTCAAAAATCACCCCATATGTACCGGGAAAATAGTCATATTCTTCTGTGGAACAACATTTATATTTAATAGATCTTAAAATAATCGAAAATCTCTTTGAATTCCTATTCAACTCTGAACATTTTTTTACTTAACTGCAACAATTCGGTGTACTGTCGCACTTGAGTATGTTCTTTGATACGAAATGTATTTCCGGATCCTTACAAAGCCAGTTATAGTCGTACAGATAGAAGAGCTTGAAAATTACCTCACCGAAGGTATATTGGGTAAGTACTTGATAAGAATCTTTCATATTAACTAGCTCATCGCCCACAGTAATGGTGAATATAATAATGCCCAATGCATTAAGTAGACTTATTATAATGAATCCATAATTTGGTTCCTTGAATATTGCATATAATAGGTAGGATAATGTCACAACAGAGGTTCCCGACAAAACGAACACTATAAAGATCCAACCTGCATTACAAAATGCCGATTATATATGGTACAGTTAATTTTATTTTATTTTTAATACTTACCGTACAGGGCAAAATCGTGTCGGGGACTAAGATAGATCGCTGTCATCAATATTAGCCAAAGACTTATGAACACAACCCTTATCAAATCGAATACAATTATTGCAGCACAATAGGTTGCAAGTCGCACACCCGCCAGATACTGTTGCTTCTTAAATGTTCGCTCCAATAAACTACTGATTGCCAGTCCACCCCACATAGTGCCAAATATGAACGAGTAATTGATCGCCATTTGACTGCCCACGGTGAGGGGGGCTTGTGGTAGCGTATTGACCTGGGCCTGAAATGGCAGCGGCTGAAGGGCGACATCAATCGAGGCCTCTTCATTGAAAAAGCGTCTGTGGAAAGCGAATCAAAAATCGCTCGTTACTTTCAATTCGGTATTTCAGATTTAACGACTTATTCTGAACTGGTAGAATTGAACGAGTGAATAAATGTTACTTGACATCGATTCGCACTATTTAATTTTTGTATTGCTGGAATCGATAAGAAGTAACAACTAGTGACAACGAGTAAATTGACTAGGTATTTTGATTAGGTCTGTTTGCTAGAATTTAATGAACGAACGAGTTGGTTTTATAAACTATCTATTAGTTGGAGCTGTATAAAGAAACAACAGGCGAACTAATTAGTTAAACTAGCGAATGTTCTATTAAGACCAGTGCTGCCAGAATCTTCAAAGCAAAAATTGCTAGATTTGGAAAAAAAGTTGATATAAATTGCTAAAAATAATGTGAAAATTAAAAAAAAAAAATGTTCGTTTTCAGCAAATGTATGAATAAAAAAAATCTATATTAAAAATACTTTAATTAAAAAGGAACAAGATTTCATAATTTAAGCAATTACATTAACATTTACTAAAGAATACTTATAATGCTATCTAACTCGTCGGCTTCATTGAAATCAGTGTAGTTCTCATTGCCAGTAATTTGTGTCAAGTAAAAAAGTGCTTCTAAATTTTTGGCATCTTCACCCAATCACAAAACACAGCCAAAGAGTGCGCGTATACTTTCAAGTTGTTCATATAAGCGAACTTCTATGTTAAATACGAGCTCCGATATTTTTGTGAACCATTATCAATCGTAATTTGTGCTATCAATTTCAAAAAGGCATAAAAATGGAAAAAAATGCTAAAGAAAAATTAAGAAATGCTAGTTTTGTAATAAAGTTGCTAAAATTGCTAAAGAAAATTGCTAAAGAAAATTAAAAATTGGTAGATTTGTGGCTAATAGCATTTTTGAAAAAAAGCAACTAAATTGCTAAACTGGCAGCACTGATTGAGACTCGTAAAAATGGGATACAACATTCGTCCGTTTGATAGGGAACGAATAAATTTAATAAGAGACTTGTAGTTTTGAGTTCAACGAATGTGTGAGTCTCACTCTTGTTCCTTAATTCCCTGTATTTGTTAAACTTACCTAGCGACCACATTATGCACCAGATTCAGTCCAAAAGGTGCCGCATGGAGTGGAATATTATTGAACCATACGGTTACAGTTTCCGAACCAAAGGAGGCCCCGAACATATAACGATAATTGACAACTTTATTGAAATCATTTTGTTGCAGCAAATAAAAGTCGCTGGTTTCTTCAGTTTCGAGAACTTTAACATGCCCATCGTACCAAAAGAGCAACTCCGTAAAGAACTCTTGCATTTCAAGAACTTCAAGGTTATCGTTTAATATCTCCACAAAGGCATCAATATAATGAAGCTGTGTCAGATTGAATGACAGTGATTTCAGTTGATAATTCTTTCCATAAAGATGTACAGCAGAGAAGGTACAAGCTGTAGCGATCATCAGAGCGGCCACGCAGATTATTTTAATGGGCAACTGACGCTTATTGAATACCCAACGCATATAAAGTAGTGCCTTAAATTGAAGACCTGTTAGCTTGTGTCCTGTTGCCTTGGAATAGCTATCGGTTTCCTCGAGGATCAGCTTGAAGTCCTCGATCAGTAAGGCTGGTTCCGGGGTTAGATCACCCTCCTCGGAACCGAAGCGCAAAAAGATCTCATCCAACGAAGTGTCACGCAATCGAAAGCTAACTATATCCAAATTAACCATTTCCTCTTCCAGTTCATCAAAAAGATCGAGGAATTTATCCTCATACTTATTTTCAAGCACAAACGTTACCTTATAGCCAATATTACTTTCCACTGTGGGATTGGGCAAATATTTACCTAATAGATTTCTTAGCTCCTGATAATCAAAGGTCTTGCCCTTGATGAGCGTCTGTAAAGGAAGATCAAAGAATTAACTTTTCCATATACGTTTGAGTTTTGTAAATGGAGAACCGAGATATGTTAGTAGATCAAAAAATCTATCATCTCTTTAATATACTAAGTAGGTTAATAATATATCGAGATTTGGAAATTAATGAATGCAGATCAAAAACTTCAGAATGTTGATCAAGTCGACTTACGATCGCGAAGTTTAAGAAATTTAATTTAGATTGAAAATGAAGAAAAGGAGATTGATGATCAAAGACGAAAAAGCTGTAAAATTAAGAATCCAAGATCGTGGATATAAGGTTGAAAATCAAAAATAGATAATTAAAAATCGATAATGTAAGAATACGGATTTAAGATCAATGATCACTAGAAAATTATGTTAAGAAACTTTAAAATTTTTAATGGAGGATGGAGAATCAAAAATCAATGATCAAGGGAGAAAAAGGGCTTTAGCCCGACAAAGATCGAATTTTGGAAATTCAAAAATTAAGAATTGTTCATTTAATATGAGAAACTTGCCAGTCGAAAGCCATGTCCGTACATATTACGTAGAAAAGGCTTCGTGCCCGTACACTTCAGCTCGCCGTTGGACATGATCGCCAGTCGATCGGCCACATGATTCGCCAGGGCCGTTGAATTTGATACCAAAATGATGGTACGCCTAGATTTCTCCTCATTAATAAGGCCGCAGATGACAGATTGTGCGAGTAAGTCCAGATCACAATGGAGATCATCGATCAATACGATCGAGCTACCGCCAGCAAAGGCACAACCAATGCTGAGAAGATTACGTTGTTGTGCTGTCAACGTCTTCACCTTGTTTTGCTTCACTTGTGTCAACTGCAACCGTTGAGTGTAAAGCTCGATCTCTTCGGTGGCTGTGGTCCAGGAGGTGCCTTTGACCAGGCAAATGAAACGAATTTGATCGGCTACACTAAAGTCTGGCACGAGAAGATTATTATTCAAAGCGAGTCCCAACTGCATCGATGCGTCTTGTCTTTCCGTCTGTATATTATAATCGGCGACCATGACAAGACCACGTGTTGGTTCCAGCAATCCGGCGAGGATCTTCAATAGTGTCGACTTTCCGCAACCATTGTGCCCCATGAGGACAGTCACCTCATTTTCATAAACATTCCAGGTGAAGGAGTTCAAGGCCCCCCGACTATTGGGAGCATATCGTTTGCACAATTTCTTGATCTTGATCTTGAAGCGCCGATGCGATGGCTCTACCTCATAGATCTTGGTCGCCTTAATGCCAATCGATTGGGAGCCCTGTGGCATGAAACTATCATCTCGATCTTGAAATGTAAAGTCACCGCTATGCGCTGGAACGGGTATACGACGTCGTCGTCTTCCCCCCGCTTCTCCCGTATTCCATACATCCATATATATACCGACCGCACAACAACATACCGAAATGGCAAGGAATATGAAAGCTCCCGAATAGACATTGAGTCGATCGGCAGCATAGTTAAGGGCATAGCCCTGATCTACCCATGACTTATCAAAGATCACTTCACGCTCGATCAATCCCTCGCATATCAAGGCCAGCACAGTGTTGGGCAACGCATAAGACACATAACGTATTATCATCACCTCCTTTTCCCGATTATTCCACAACACAAAGAACGGCATATAAGTCAGCAGCCACAGTATAGTCAGGATTCTTACCGACAGGGCGCTGTTTTTGAAAAACGATGCTACCATCAATGTAAAACTTGTCGCCGCTACGTTATACGTTGTCAACACTAACAACACTATATACCACGGTGTCTGAGTGAGAAGACTGTGTGCCTTGTTCCAATGCACCTAAAACAACGACAAAGTAGAAGATTTCTTAATCAATCAGAATAATCTTAGAATAATTATTAATAATATATATTTATGACTCTAGTATGAGTTAAGTAAATACTGGAAAGGAAGAGCTAGACTGTATTTTTTAAACAAAATTATTTAAATTTGAAAATAGAATAAATTATGAGGTTAAACTATGCATATAATTATATTCCGCTTAAAAACTCTTTGGTCTTAAAATCGAAACCTAGATCATGATGAAAAAATTAGCATAACGATATTAATTCAATTTAAATTGCAAATCGGTTGAGTTTTCACAAAGTTATAAATGTTTCAAGTTGGTCAGACGTTTGACCTCTCAACTTTAGAAGTCAAAATTTTCGGCAAACTCGGCATGATTTTTTACAAATAAATAAAACATCTCAGAATAAAATTAAAACTGTGGTTTTAACTTATTAAAGAGAACTAGGAAATTAAAAATGTTACTAACTCCAGGTTTGATTTCAATTTCTATTTTAAAAATTGAAAGATAAAAATAGAGTGTAGATATCAATACCTTAAATATTCTTAATATACGTCCTTTAGGGTCGTGGAATGTGTCATATATAAAGTATGGAGCCACTCATCATAAATATTTTTAGATATTAGAAATGCACCATTTGGTTCAAAGGATATTTACATTAAATTTATATTAAATTTTTATCTTTCAATTTTTATAATAGAAATTGACAAATAATTTTCATTTTTGATTTTTATATTTTTATAATACAAATTTAAATTAGTTATTATTTTAAATTTGTATAATAGGAATTATAATTAATAGTTATTTTTTAACTTTTTTATAAAAATCAGCATATAGTTTTTTTTATTTAATAAATTATAATTGTTACGGTCCCTGTTTGAATTTATAATTGATGATGAAATACTGTAATAAGAAATGTAATTGTAATCATTACCTTAATAACCAACATAAGGAAAAGGGAGCTAAAAAACATGTAGAGAAATCCCTTAAGGAACCAGGAGGTAAAATGTATGATATTGCCAATATTCATATTGATAAGAAATAAACGCATTTGCCGCTGTTTTTCGTCTACAATTTGCTAAAGATCAAGATAGATACAGAGTATTTGTTTAATAATCGATTAATCGTATTGCGATAGAAAACGTACCCAGACAAGTATCTGTGCTGGAAACATGTATCCAATGGTTATGAGCAATGGGAGACCACGATTGATATAGTTCAATAGGGGATCCTGGACGCGTCCATCGACCGGAAATCGTCGTAAAACAATATTTGGAATTTTGGTTTTGCTAACAAGCTTTAAATAATTTTCGGATATGGATTTCTGGATCTTAATGAAACCTTCCCGAACATAACAAATGTGACCATCTGTTTGAGGTTCGTTGAGTCGCTGTACAATGCAGGTTCTTGGATCGTCATGATAGATTGTCTTCCAATTGTCTCCGATAAAAGTACCATTGAATATACGTAACTCGCTGGGATAGACGATAGTGTAGTTAAAGTGCGGTAACAAAATCTCACCGGGTCCCAAACGACTATTTAAAATCACATATTGTTTTTCAATTTGGCTGTTATCGAAGCAAATGCCCGCAAATAGATAGTTCTCCTGTATCGCCTTCTCCATTGTGCTGCAATCGATAAAGCCTTTAAATTTCATGGTATGAAGCTCCGGTTCGGACATCTTTATGATTTCTCCAAAGAGATTATGATCATTGGGAGCCCAGGCAATTACCAGTTGAGGCACAAACACATTGTTACTCCGATTATTGTGCTTCCGAATCTTGTCGCGCTCCGATAATGCCTCAACCAAATCGATCCAGCTTTGTTCCATATCAATCGCATCGTAATATGTGTTATGCCTCTCTGATACATCAGTATCCATTCGCATTCCCACAGCTATAATGCACAGCAACGTGGGGGATAATAGCAACCATAGCATTTCTAGAGGACGGTTCCATTGCGTCTTATTCAGTTTCCACGTAAGCAACAGAAATCTCTCGATATAGTGTCGAATTGACATTTTGACACTTTCTGACCCTTTTGCAAAACTAGCCACAGCTTACTTTATCATTCCCTGAGTCTACATACATATCTATTTATGTCAGTTTAGATATTTGTCTAAATTGGAAATATAATTATTTGTATTTTAAATTTCGATATATCTATATCTATATCTATATCTATATCTATATCTATATCTATATCTATATCTATATCTATATCTATATCTATATCTATATCTATATCTATATCTATATCTATATCTGTATCTGTCTATATCTATGTCTATATCTATATCTCTATCTATATCTATATCTGTATCTGTATCTGTAATCACCTATATCTATCTATGTCTATATCTATATCTGTATATCTATATCATCTGTATCTATATCTGTATCTATCTATGTCTATATCTATATCTGTATCTGTATCTATCTATATCTGTAATCTATATCTATGTCTATATCTGTATCTGTATCTATGTCTCTAATCTATATCTATATCTATATCTTATCTGTCTGTATCTGTATCTGTATCAGCATCTATCTATATCTATATCTATATCTATATCTATATCTATATCTATATCTATATCTATATCTCGCTAATCCCTATATTCTTTATACCCATTTCTTTAAATCGACAAATCCTTTTTGGACTTCTTCGTCCACTGCTTATTACATCCGTTTAAAGTACAAACATATTTCTAATTTTGCTGGTCAGTTTGTCCCTTAAATTCCAGACAAGCATTCTTATACCCTGTAGTTTCAATGACACAGAGCTTACTCGCTATATGCACATAAATATTAGGAAATCTTTTTACTAAGTTAAATCTTTTGATGTAAGTTACATGCAAAAATAACAGCTGTTAATATACTAGAAATTATCTGTTAACCCACTGTAAACTTAAAATTGCATAATACAATAAAAAAGTTAGTAAATTTTTGTCTTGTACAGGCTACAGGGTATTTGTTTAGTCATGCTTGTCAAATTACAAGAGTTTCTTGCATGTTATTTTTGGCAGCATGTCGAGCGTTTATTCATCCTTTGACATAACAGTTTTATTGCGTTATAATGTCAACAAATGACAATAAAGCGATGGCGATTTGTTAGCAATCATATTGAACTAGTTGAGTTTACACTTCAAATAAAGACATAGATTATATGACATCTGCGAATTTAAAAAAAATTGTGGAAAGGTAAAAATTTTACATACACATATCTCAAGGTCCAATTGATATATTTAGTACACTTGCAATCCAATTGATTTCCTCTTCCTGTTTAACTGCTCTTTTATATGGGTGGAATCTATAGTATATTTAGTCGATACTTTTGTCAATTGAATCTCAATTGATATTTGCAGCGCATGCAATATTCGATTTTTATCTGCGACTCGTTTTCCCTTTAATACCCTGCACAGGTTATGTGTATAAGTGGGGTATATCAATAAAGTAGTGCGGGTTCTTCGACTTGTTTCATTTTTGCACTTATTAGGAGTGCTCAACAAAATACTGGGTATTTTCTTCTTTTTTTGAGAGTATCTTGACTAGCCGCTGCTTCTTTTCACATTCAATTGCATTTATTGACCAAAGAAATATTTTATTACTTTACGCTTGGCAAATATTAGTGTCCAAAACGATATCGACATGGACAGCAGTATGTGTGTGTGTGTGTGTGTGTGTGCTGGTGTGTGTGCTGGTGTGTGTGTTTACTTTATGGATGCTTGTCTTTGTGCTTATTGGGCCACAAACCGAAATGAGAGATTTCAAATATATAGACATAGTTGGTTCAAACGTCATGTGAGTAGCCTAAAATTGCTTCAAATGGTTGAATGTGTGTGAGTGTGTGTGGGAGGGAGAAAGCTTGTGGGAAGCTTGTGGTAACAGCATTTTTGTCATTGAGCGGGGGAACGTTAATACGAGCATATATCTATATGTATGCATGTAGCTGATGCTGCCGATCTGTCCGATTGCTGTTGGCCTGGCTAATATATCCGGCCCACTTTGATTTCTTGGCACTCACTCACTACCCCTCTCTTTTTCCAATCCATTTCTCTCCCTCTCTCTATCTCTCTGTCTCTTTCTAGCTATCTCTGTCTGTTTGTTTGTTGTTTTTTGTGTACGCTCCACGAACTTTGGCAAATATTTTGGTCATAGCTGAGATTTGCGTGCCTTTCAATGGTTTTGTTTGTTCTGCTGTCCACAAATGGCGACTCAACTGTGGATGTATGTGTTCCCATATCTGTGTGTGTGTGGTTGTGTGTGTGTGTGTGTGTGTTTGTGTGTGTGTGTGTGTGTGTTTGTGTGTGTAGCCTCTGAATGTGGGTAATTCGGTCATGAATATGCGAACAATTTCTCCTATTGTATACCGTACAATGTCCAAGCATTTTTGGCCTGCGCATATTTGTCGCAAATGGACTACATTACATTAAAGCGACAGTTATCTCTTGATATATAGGTACATCATACACACACACACACACACACACACTCATACATAGAAAGTATATAGTTATTTGAGAGTATTATGCTCTAGGCTGAATGAAAATACCCATAAAAATACAATATGTAGTATGTGTAACGTGCAAAATGTTGTCAAAATCTATTAAAAGACCAAAGTCGACTTTCAGATACCCTGTAGTTAGTTGACAATTTCCTAATACTCGCAATCAGGCTTCAATCTGTCAATTTCCTTTGCTTTATTATATGAAAAATCAACTAGATGCATGTTAGTAGACTAGCAGATACTCTGTTTTGCGCTGACACTTTGCTAATACTCCTTAAGAAGCTTAAGCCTGCTGTTTCCTTTTGCTGTAATGTGCAAAATAATGAAGAATGTTAGTCGACTAGCATTACCCTGCAATTAACTGTTCATTCTCTTATACGCGTTAAAATGCTTCCAGCTTCAAAGTTTAGTCGACTAGCAGATATCCTGTAATTGCCTCCATATAGTTTATATCATACTGTGTCGAAAATACTTAGAATTACATACGTCGACTAGCCGATACCCTGTAAATGGTTGTCAATTTTGAAACATTTCAATATTTCTTTGCAATAGTTATTGATACAACTAGTATTAAAATAAATTAAAAGAATACACTTCATGTATTCCATTCATAGAAATAATGTCAAAGGGTCTTAAATCTTAAGAGTTGTTCGACCCCATATTGTCTTACAGGCTTTGACAGTTTTATTGGGGTCATTTGTATGCCTACAGGGTATAATAAAGGCCGCATATTAAATGTTGGTAGCAACAACAATAACAAATGACAAAAAAAAAAAAAAAAAAACAATGAAAATTGTGTTTATGCGAAAATGTTTCAGTTAATAAAAAAAAATGGGCTTGAAACAAAAAAGAGATGGAGTTGCAAATACAGATAAAGATAGCGATAGAAAGCATCTAAAATGGCAATGCTAAGTACTATAACAAGATGGCAGGTTGTATTGACAAAGTTACCAGACTGATAGATAACTGATAAATATTGTACTAAATAATTTATAGGTTAGCATGAATATTCAAAAATGTTCTAGATTTTTAAACTTTTAGTGAGTGAATTGAAATAATTCTGCTAAGTATATGTCGACTTTATTTATAGTACTCATTTGATAAGAAAGAAATAAACAGATCTGTTATATTATATGCTATACAAATTAATCTCAGGCAGATTTCAAGTCATTGATCTTCCACTATGTTTTTTTAGTTCATTTGAAAATTATTGAAATAAGTATGTTTATTCCTTGGTGGAATAGAAGTCAAGTAATCAAGTTCACAATCAATTTTTCAGCGAAATTGTCGATTAAACGAAAGCCAAACTTAACCGGGCGACAAACTGAACATAACCGCATGCCACAGTTCCAACAGCTTTGTGGTGAAGCGGAAGAGGGGAACTCCCTATAAACATGAGGATGCAGCACACAGGAGAACTCGTTAATGCAAGTGTTGCAGCGGGAGGTTTGGTTCACTTCATTGGGATTGCTTGAGCGCTCCAAACCAGTTATGTGTAGGTGATGCAAATGCTCAACTGGGCGTTTTCGTTATGTAAAGGTGTTTATGAAGTCAAGGTAAATTTATAGTATAAATACGAGTATTTAAATATAGGAAGGAAAATACAAATAAATATGCATTGGGGAAATAAAAGCAAGCTTAGGAATGTTGGCTAAAGAGTAAACTCTTTATATACTTACTATGGTTTTTTTTTAAATTTCCTTGACTCTTATCAGTTCACTACGCATTTGTCTATTTTTTTTTTAGAGAAGACGCTTATCTCGTGCTAACAGTGTTTCAAAAACAAACTGATAAGCGGCTAAAGATGAAAACTGTGCGGCGTCGAGAACGCGACTCAAATATTTGAGCCGACTCTCTCTGGAGAAAGAGAAAGAGAGAAATTGAGAGTGAGAGAGATGTTTAGAAAAGAATGATTATTTTGTAAATACTTTTACCCACCGCTGTATATATTTGTGTTTAAGTGTGAAACCAGAGATCGTAGAAGTTTTAAGTTTCAAAATAAAATTAAATTAAAACACTACAGTCAAGATTCTCGATTGTAAGATGCCAAGTACACGTCACTTTGCAGACGCTCGAATTAATCAGCATAAGTGTTATAAATTATTTTAAAAAACATTTCCTAGACTTTCCCTGCAGTCTACGAGCAAATTCCTGTAGTTTTTGTGAATTTATTTTTTAAATATTTGCAGGCACATGAACTACATATGTATAAATAAAAACTAGTCGGAAAAGCTTTGGTCAAGACCCCGACTATAGGAATACCTGTTACATACTTTTAGGAGCTTGAATTTCTTTAAAAGTTAAAACAGCCATTACTTCTGTTTTATTTTAAATGATCTGGTTGCGATTAAGATATTACATGACCATAATTTACAACAAACTTGATCAGCTTGGGGTTTCTAGAATTCCGTGCGCCAAATTTGATTACTCTAACTATTATCTATTTCTAAGACAATTCTTATTATATGTAAGTCTGAAATGCTGATTTATGAAATAAATGCTAAGAAAAATCACTTATTTTGAATTTTAAGGTTGTTCCTTGACTTTTACTTGTATTTACTTGTATTTTTCAGTTTTTTTTTTAAATAAAAGTTGTATTTAAAGAAACTAAAAAACATAAGTAAATTTTAAACAGAACGCGTATTATATTTTTGTATATTTAGAACCAACTACGATCTGTTTTGAGTAGAGCAACATTGCAGTCGAGAGACCGTTAGTTGAAGCTTGCGCCAAAAGAGAAGACAAAAATATAACAAAAACAAACGTACGCTGAACAGCTGCTTGCTTGGCATTGAAAACGTCATCGAGCGACAGAGCAAAACGCACACAGAGCGGAGAGGGAGAGAAATGGAGCTAGGCCAGAGAACGAGGGGCAAAATAGTCGTAGTTAGGGCAGGCAGCCCGCCATTGCGGCAATCGTGTGTTCAAACTTCGAGGCGAACGAAGCAAACAGCGAAACGAGCACGAGCACGAGCACGAAGTCGAGCACGACACGACACGACACGACGAATGAAAGATACAAACGACGAAACGATGAAGCGATGAAACGAATGGCGACCGGTTTTTGGGACCGCTGACTGTTTGTGTCGCTGTCTGGCCGTTTCAGTGCGAATTGAAGCATCGAAGGTGTCAGGTGTCTTGCGGTCTTTCATTTTGTCGTCGTTCCGTTCGTATATTTGGCGCATATTTTGACGTACGTTGCGAGCTGTGTTGATTTCCAAAGCGGCTTTCATTCAAATCCAAAACATACATAACAATGCATAAAATTGTTAAAAAAAAAAAACAACTCACAACAGAAACAATAAAAAGAAAACAGTCACATTTAACAATTAAAGTGTTAATTATTGAAACGTTCGTTTTTTTCGCGAGCATCGTTTTGCTTTGTTAATTTGGTTTTTTTTTCAAACATTTTTTTTGAAATATTTTTTTGATTGTGTGGTCAATAAATCATCTTTAAGTTAAAGTGACGCGGATACTAGAGAGAAATGATAATCTAAGCACACCGATTGTTTTGTTGTTATATTTGTTGTTTGTACGGATTTTCCCTATCTTAATTAAAATACATTCGTTTTTGCATATTTCCACGAGATCAAACAACAGATTTTTTCCCCGTTTATCAATTTTGTTTGTGTGCTCGCGACGGGAGAGGAAGGGAGAGGAGAGAACACGCGCAGCATCTGATCGTCATTGATCTTGATAGTTTGTCGCTGTTGTTGTTGTTATTTTAGTTGCTGATTTCATTGACTGATTGAGAAAAATACAAATGTACTGCAAATTTGTTGACAAATATTGTAATTTCCACAAATGTTTTAAACAAATGCGACTTTTTGCTGACGCATGCAAAAGTTTTGTGCTCGAATAATTGAGTCTATAAAAAACTCGACGAACGAATATAACAATTTATTGTAGGTTGTGCTTAACCTTGTGAGATCATTATTATGATCAGCTGGCATTAAGCTTGAAAATTGTTTTTTAAAAAATCTTTGAGATACTAGGAATCAATTATAAAACGAACAAAATATATGCGAATAAAATATACTCAATGCCAATATAAATATAATTATGCCATCAAAGCAGTTTTCCAAGTTTTATAGAGAAACAAATTTGTAAAAACCAATGTCAACATTTAAAATTTATAAATCTAAATACAATTTTTTTCAAATATAATTAAATGTCGTAAAATACAATAATTAATTTTAAAAATTTCAATGGTTACTATTTTTTAGAATCGAAAAAATTGATGGCAGACGATTTTTGTGATTTCAAAATAATGATTTTTCGGAAATTTTGAAATTTTGTTTGGTGGTTTTCCAAAGTAATTGTCATCAAATTCTCTAAATAATTATTATTTGTTAGTCTTTATAAATGCAATGGGTAATGCCGGGTAAATCCGGGTAATGTTGGCTAATACTAGCTCAGACTTTACATATGTTATTTACTGCTCAATTCGCATTATTTCCATATGCCAATATTGGCATTTTTATAGTATTTGTAATTGCATTTAAGTTTCAAGTGTACGTTAACTGCTATTGCTCAAAGTAAATAGCTTGAAAATTTAAATACAATCGTGTATTTTTAATCATTGTTCACAACGCATCAATTCGTAATGAGCTTTTCACTTGTTTCTATTTCTCAAGCAGATTTTACTGAGTGTAAGAATCAGAGCAGAGCACAAAACACAATTCAAGATTCACGCTTAGACCTTGCGTTGTTGTTGCCGCTCCGAAAGTCTTGAGTCTCTCTTGACAGCAAAGAGCGCAAGAGAACGGATGAGTGAGCAAAAGAGAAAGAGTGGCAAACTGTGATCGTCAGCTCATTGTTGTTGCTCCTATTATTTTATTTGCTTTACACTCTCGTACAGTAATTTGAATAATGCTCAATAGCTAATAATACTTTTTTTTGACGCCTTGAGTGGAGAAGCTGAAGTGCGACATACACGTATGTATGTACATATGTATGTATGGAAGTACAGTGTGCTTTAAATATTAAATAACAATAATAAACAATAACAACAACAACAACAATAGCAAGTTGAAGCAGTTGTCTAAGTGGCTGCTCTTTGTCAAGCCGCATAAAATATAATACAATAGAAATTATATACATAGAAGCCTTAACAGCAATAGAAACAACAACAACAACAACAATAAAGCACATCAAAGTTTTTGGCTCCCAGCAAAACACGCAACAGTCCGTCAGGCAAAAGTCGCTGCCTTCATCGCGTGTAGAACGTTGCCCCCTCCCCCTCCTCTCTACACTCCCCCCCGGTGCTACCCACTTTGTGGCCGGTTTCAGATTCAGTTCCTTTCCCACAGCAGGACCCAAAAACCGACTTCAAACAGTGCGCGCTGTGCGGTCGACTTTGCTTTCATAGGACATTCAAATATATAGTAACTCGTACAATAGTTCTACGTACTTATATATCATACTCTTAAAGTACAACAACAAATACAATAAATATTATATTGTACTTACCACTTACATAGTTCGTTATTTCTAAAAAAAAATATCTTGTAATTTTTTTTTTCTTTCTGTTTTCCATTTCGTTATATATAAATTTACAAATATTCTACGATATATTTACATATACAAATATATATGTATATATAATAATGCCAACCGCTGTGCGCCTGTTCCCGTTCCCGTTGCCGTTGCCGTACAACATCGACGTGCTGCTCTGCTTGAAACCGGAGAGTAGGTCAGGTCAGTGTGTATTACTTTACTAACCAACTGTTTAGCTATATGGCGGCGTACTATTTGCATATTATAGGGGAAATGTCACCCCTCCCATTATTACACCCCCTACTCATATTAGCTCTATTAATTTAAAAACCTATGTTTTGAATTTTTAATCAAAGTTCGTTGTTCACTTATAGTATGTTCCGTATTCGTCACAGTTTTACCAATAGGTTTAAGTTCTTCGTGTAATTATTTTCCAACTGAGACTATACCGTATAGTACATTGTACGAGTCTGATGGAGTTATTATATTATAAACAGTTCTAGGGGCTGATGTATTAACTTTCAACTAGTTCATGCCATTATTTATTTGGTATTAAGTGATTAATGCTTAAACGACTTCCGGATCTCGTATTTTTCTTAAATAAATTATTATCAGATATGATTTCACGTTATATTATTTTATTTACAATCTTCGTTTCTTTTTGTTTTGTAAGAATTTAAGTTTGAATCCTGTATTTTTGTAAGAAAAGGACACTTATTGAATTATACTTTCTTAGGTTAGGTTGGGTAAGGCTTAAGTTTGGTTATGTTAGGTTAAGCTCGGTTGTACTGTATTGGATTAGCTTAGGCTAGGTCTCGGTTTCAGTTTCATTTCAAAAGTGCTTTTTCTTATTAAATGAAGCCATTCAACTGTTGAGCTTCATTAATAATTGCTACTCAAAACCTTGCAACTGGTTATCGATATTTAATTTATCGTTATCGCCCCCGCTTAACCCACTGTTGTACGCATATGTAATTTATTTAGCTTCCGTGTTATGCAAATGTGTATCAGCTGAAGTTAAGCGATCAATAATCCTTCTTAAACAATCGACACACACACGCACACACAACATATAGTGTTGCTAATTTATATGCCGTTATATGCTCCCAAACAGTGTTGCCAATCAGTATATTTACCAGATAACACCCCATCGTTAACAATGAATTTTCGGGCGATTCACAATTCTACGCCCACTTTTACAGCCAGTATGACCAGTTTCTAACACACACGCAAATAATTTGCAAAGAAGGCTTTTTTTCTCTCTATTTTGGGTAAAAGTTAATTTTGTTTATGGCTTTTCGATGCAGCGAGAGAGAGAGAGAGAGAGAAAGATGAATAGTGATTGTATGAGGGTTAAGACCCCAATAAAAGCAAACTATTTGCAAAGTTTTGTGAGTCAAACAATTAACTCCGATTGAAAGTTATGCGCAACAAGATAATTGTGGCTGAAAATTTATTGTGGTTTCAGCGACGCCTACAGACATTGAGCTCAACATTGAGTGTAGTGGATTGGGGAAGGTAGACCCCTACGTTGGGCGCCAAAGTGGCACGACGAGATTTCGCCCTCTTCCCCCAATACTCACAGAAAGGGCAACAACGTATTTTAATAATGCATCTCGAGAAAAATACCTCAAAATGCTCCCAAAGCACAGTCAGAGCCTGTGACAGAAAGAGAGCACGCGATAGAGATAGATATATAGCGATAGTAAGAGTGAGAGTGAGAGTGAGAGAGTTGAAGATAGAAATCAGCAAAGCGCAACAAAAACAAAGGTACAAAGTGAACTTTTGGTTACTGCGACTGTCAAGCCGAATGCACACAGACAAAAGGGCAGTCAGGCGGCATCAAGGACGCAGGACAAATGTTGCCACGCCATGTTGCACGTTTGTTGTCCGGCAGCCAACAGCCAAGGCGAGTGCGGCATCTAAGCGGCAAACAAAACTTGGCACGACTTCCCAGTTGCCCTTTAACCTTTACACTAATTGCCGCTGTTGCAATTCAAGCTAAAAAGTATGCTATCATTTATTAAAGTCTAAATTGGAAATTCCACTAATGATCTTCACTCTCTTTATTTGTTTTTACAGTAAGTGTTTTTACTTTTGTTTAAAATATCATCTATTCTTGGTTGTTTATTTTGAATTTTTGTTTCTTATTTTATGAAAGTATGAACATATGTTATTTTTATTTGTTTTGGGTTTTAAAACTTCTACTTGCTTAAGGATTTAAAAATTGTTTGTGAAAGTCCATGCGTAATATTCGTTACCATTTAAAAGTGTTACAAATGTGTTACAAATGTAAATTTTAAATAATTAAAATAAAATATAAAAATGAATTTAAGCGCAAATGTTTTTAAGCTTAACTATTGCAAATTTGTACTCGGTTGATAGACTCTGCAATATGAATACCCCTATTAAAGTAAAGTTACCCAAGTTACAGAGCACTTATCAACAATATAACAAATTATCATTTTCATATACATATTAAGCTGAATTTTAATTTTTTAAAATAGTCGAATAATTAACATTAACAAATCTAGAATCCAATTAAAAACTTGTAAAGTATTTATAAAGATACTGAGAACAGCTACAATTTTCTCATCAAAATACTGCAGCTGGAAACTAATATACTCGTTTTACATTGATATTATAGGGTATACAGAATGCTGCACATCTTTAGTCAGTCGCCTGTGTGGCGCATTTGCGTTGCGGTTGAGGCCAAAAAAAAAAAAAAAAAAAAAATTTAAAACAACAGCAAACAATGCGCTGCAATATTTTCAAGGTCCCCAAACTGCGGCACAGCTAAATCATAAGCACACACACACACACACAGACACAAAGAAAAAGAGACAAGGTGAAAGAGTGAGAAAGAGTGAATAGACTGAGGATAGAAGGAAAATCTTGCGGTCTGTTTGGCTTTTTGCCTCAAGCTGTCCAAGTAAATTTGCAACTAAGCCGAAAAACTAAATCAAAGCAAAAGTCTGGCAAATTAAATAATCAAAAACAATTGTTAACTCGCCGAAAGGATGCCGCTTGGCTTTATGAACAAAAGCAATAGCAATAGAGAGAGAGAGAGAGAGAGCAAGAGTTAGAGACAAAGCAGAGCAAAATAAAGACACTCGTTGACCAAAGCTGATGATGAAAGCAAATTGGATTACGTGTGGATTGCTTAACCACATCGCCAGAGTCACAATAACAGTTTACATACATATATATTATATATATACACAAACATATAGTATAGAACATAGAGTATATAATTCGATTGCGTCTTGACCCACAGCTGCCTTAGCTAAAGGTTATCAAAAGTCTCTGGCACAATCTCACATTGATAGTGACTGCGAGCAACGCGAAATAAAACCTTCAATTCAATTCAGAAACTAAGTAAAATACATTTGTTTTTTTTTTTTGATTTTTATTTATTTTTCTATATATTTTCTACACTTTTAATTTCGACATTATTAATGCTAGACAAAGTATAAGAGAAAGCTATCTGTACATACTTTTTTCTGCTTAAACAAGAACCAACACAAATCTTTAATATAGTGTTTATAAATTGGCAGAGATTAAGCTGTGCATATTTTTAAAAATATTAGCTTAATTAAGAAAATAATTAGCAGATTGATTGATTGCTTGATGAACTTTAAATCTAGTTTCTGTAGCTTCCAATTTGTGGAAAAAATAATGAATTCAACTCCTGATAGAGGAAATTGCTTTTTTCTTTTACAGTCAATTTCATTTCATTTTAAAGATCTTCGGCACTATATTTTCTGCATCATCAAAGTAACTTTATGTAGTCTTCATATTGTGCAGGTGCAATTTTATTACTCATACGCCGCATGGGCCAATCATTTGCATTGAATTGATGCGATGTTGAATTGAATTTGCGTTTCGCTTAATTTATGCCATACATGAGAATGCGTATTTGCTGTGAGCACTCGTACTATAGATGAATAAATACACTCCTATACCTTTATGTCTGATGCCTTTCTTCAGAGTGTTTTGCTGTGTATTTTTTATTTTTTGGTACGCTTTCACCTTACCGCTGCCCTCTTCTCCTATTGGAATTGTGGCACGCTGCGCTGCACACGTCGGTGGCGTCGACATCGTCGCCTGTCTCAAGGGCGCAACATACGCGACATTTTGAAGGCGTGTCGGAAGGGGGTAGACGCAGGGGAGGTAAGAGTCTAGATAGCTGGAAGTGGAAGCAATTACAATTAGAAAATTGCAGCGAAAATATCAAAATATTTACTCGGAAGTTGCAACCAGAAAAAGAAGAAATAGTAAAATAAATGGATGAAAGGGAAAATAAAATGGGAGATCAAAGAATAGGGAAATCAAATGGAAATATATTTTAAAATTAAAAAGAAAAGCAAAGTATTAGAAGAAAATAAAGTGGAAAGCGGGAAAAGAAGACAAGTAAAACAAAAAAAGAAAATGACAACGGATTCAAAATGTATAACAAAATTAAAAGTTGAAAAGAAGACAATTAAAAATAATAGAGAATTAGAAACAGTCAGAAGAAAGTTAGCAGAAATGTAGAAATTTTTGAAAAATTCCAAACTATTATAACTTATTTATCTGACAATTTGTATAAGTACTCAAATCAGGAATAGCATGTATTCGAAATTTATGCAAGACAATTTGAATGTTTAATATTGTGTGAGTGTGAGTGTGTGTGTGCGTGTGAGTGTGTGTGTGGGTATGCAGTGTGTGGCATTCACATTGCTTCAGTTGTGCACCACACACAAATCGCATGTTATCTGAAGGTTTACATACACTGGGAGAATGGGATTGGTAACCTAACCAGTAGTAGCCAGAAGTCATTGAAGTCATTTTGGACAATTCACATTCGTAGTATCTGAAAGCGAATCAAATTGAAAAGCAATGCGACTTTTGGGGGTCGCTTTGGTTGGTTGGTTGGTTGGTTGTTGTTGGGTCTTTAAGCTGTAATCCAAAGTAGATCTGTAGCCACATTCGTGCCATGACATGACAAATTTCGCTATGCTGCCAGGCGTTGCACGGTTGCATGGTTGCATGGTTGCATGCCACTGTGGCAAGCTCCAGTTGCAAGTCAGAGTCGTAGACAGAGTCAGCGTCGAGTCACAGTCACAGGCACAGTCACAGTTACAGTTACAGTTACAACGCTCGACAATTCAATTGTCACATCCGTTTATAAAGTTGGCAGACATGGCTGCATTTCAAGGTTATCCTATTCTACAGCAAACTCGGTACCTACTCCACACTTTGTGGCGCCACATTCAGACGCAGTCAACTTCCATTTTTCTCTCCCTCTCTCTCTCTCTCTCTCTCTCTCTCTCTATATGTGTGTTTGTGTGTGTGTGTCTGCTGTCGTTCCCTTTTTAATTTGGCAGCTCACTCAGTGACAATTTCATAGACGTTCGGTTGAGGACAGTCAGAATTGAAAAGCTTTGCGTTTTGATATTTGATTTCAATTTGATATTGTAAATAAAGTTAGCTTTTTTTTAGTTTTTTTTTTTTTGTGTACCACAATAACTCAAAACATTCTTATAATCAAAATAATCAAATCGAATGCAATCGAAACGAATTGTGAGACCAATTCAAGCATCGAATCAATTCAACTGCAACTTTTACAGGCTCCACAGTCAATTGATAAACGTACGTAAATACAATGGAAATGACAACAACGATGACAAGAACAGCAACAACGACAAAAACAATAACAACAACGACCAAAACAATAACAACCAGACAACAACAACAACAACGACAACGACAACAATACAAAGCTTAAAGTCCATAACAAAAAATCCCAATGGGCTATCTCGTTTATAATATGGGTAAATACGGGTTTACTCATAAGCTAATATAAAAAACAAATGCTTTTTAATTGTTGCTTTTTTTCTACATTTTTTCTGGCATTCGCAATGATTGGGATGAGCGCGTGATGAGATCAGTAGCTTTATATACATAAAAATATGTGCATATATTTTTGGTACGTTTACAGTGAAACCCCACTAACTTCCACTTTAATTGTGCTACCAATCAATCTTTAAGTTTAAGTAATTCATTACAATGCTATATTTTATTATCATAAATAAAAAATTTCACCATTTTTAATTCTAAAAATTTTTACAATTTTTTTTGTTCTATACAATTTTTCATACCATATCCGGATTACTGATATGAAAGTGAAGAAAATCTTGTCATAGTATTTTTTTTAAAGAAGCTTCTTATTTTTATATATTTATTTATAATTTTTATGTATTTAAAAAAATTGAAATAACTTTAATTCTTAAAATTCTTATAATTTTTTTTATTTTCTATACATTTTATCATCCCATATTTGGATAACTGATATGAAAGTGAAGAAAATGTTGTCATTGTAAATTTTCAAAAGAGGAACCATTTTTTTTATTTTGATTTATTTATTAAAGCTAAAATCAATGAAAAATAAAGTTACTACCGATGCAATTAACATATTAATGGCAATTTTTGGTAACTGAAAGTCAATCAATAAGCAATAAATCTAGAGGTGATAACTTAAATTCAAATGATGTAAATAAACTAGTTAATACAGTGAACAATCGCTTACAATGTAAATGAACATTATAATTAGATATTCACTTTAACTACTTTAATTTTGTTGCAAACTTTGTGCTGATCAAACAAAATATTTGTCGCATTCGTTGGAAACGCTTGAATAATTGCATATAAATTGAAACGATTGAATACACTCGTAAGTAAATTTATTGAATCAAATTGCTCATAATTCTGGCTCAAAGCTAGACGACCTTTTTCTCCTCTCTCTCTCTCTCTCTCTCTCTTTCTCTCTCTTTATTTTGTTTGTGATAATTCAATTTTCGGCTCTCATACTTTGAAATTCAGTTTTTGTCCACTGAGGGAAAACGCGTCGCATCCGTCGAATCGAATCGCGCGGAGTCGTCGGGTTCGAGTTGAGAAAATTCTATTGAGCCGCTTTCCATGTGCGCCCATAATTTATGATTTAATTATAAAAATGAAAATTGTGCGCCGTGCAGCAGGCACAAAGAATTCAATTGAAAAGCCCATGTTGATTTATGAAAATTACGAGCTAACTTTAACCAAGGCAACTGAAGAGGGTAGTCGAGCCGGGAGGGAAGGAGGGCGGGAGAGAGGCAGAAGAAGGCTGTAGAATGTACAGTGATAAAAAAGTGTTCTAAAATCAAGGTTTTGGTCTCAAAACTAAGAATTATGTTCAAAAAAATGCATCGAGAACATAAAATTCTTAAATTAAGAAAGCACATCTTGGTTTTAAGAACATATCAAATAAGATCAAGTTCTTATTTTGGGAATAAATGTTCTTAATATTAAAATAAAAAAATAAAAAAATTAAAAATGATTTTTATACATAAATTTTTCTTTTTTTTTTGTAATTTTAATTAATATTCATTTTTTTCTGTCTCGGTAATTTTATAAATGTTATTTTACTTGGTAACGAGTGGTATTCGGCCATAATTTTTTTCATTTGAATTAGTACATATTTATACATTTGTACAATTTTAAGATTTTTATTCTTGTATTAAGAACTTTGATTTTTTAGATTAATATTCTAAGTATTAGTTGAATGGTCTTCAAATGTTCGTATTTTGAGAACAAAATATTTGAGATGAATGCTCTTGATTTCGGAAGTTGATCTTTTTTTTCGGTGTAGCGGCTGACAGAGGTAGCGTCTCATATACCTCACACCTTATACATTTTAGAACAGGAGTGGGGTAAAAAAAATAAAATAGAAAGTTGAATGGCATTCGAAATGCTTTGCTTAGTTCTCTTCCCGCTTGCTTCTACGTAAAATAAATACTTCTTTTTCTTCTCCTACTATCCTCATCGGGTTTTTTTTTTATGCTGTTGTATACAACTTTTTTAAGTGGCCCTCTTCCTCACGCCTTCACAACGGAGCCGGCTCATTGTTAATCGTCATCATAAATAAATCTATACAAAATATTTTTTCATGCACAATTTGTCGGGCATGTTACGAACTCCAAGCCCCCCTCTCCCATCCCACTCGGCTCCAGGGCAACCTTTTCAGTTCGAAACGATATATATATTATATGTACATATAAATACTTTATATATATATAGATATATATTACTTTTTATGTTTTGTCGCCTGCCAAAATGATGGTCCCAACATCTTTCAGTTTCAGCTTTGCCCCTCGGCCTCAGTTTTTGCCATCACTTTCATCGGTTTTTCTCAGTCTCCATTCAGAGTTCCCATTTTCACGTCATTTACACTTAAACAGCTTAGCGCCTATGGATACAGCTCCTCTGTAAGTATGTGTGTGTGTGTGTGTGTGTGTGTGTGTGTTTGTGTAGCGGGAGAGAGCGAGAGGTAAGAAACAGGCAAAGGCAAATTATGTACACGAAGATGCCAGTTGATGATGCTGATTATAGACGCCTCCGTCTCCATCTGCTCCTACATCGCCGCATCCACAGCTCCCTCATCCCTCATCCATCTACCAATTCCTTTAGGTTATTAAACTTTATTGCCGTTTGGCATTTTGTTCCGTAGGCGACGTTTATCAAGCATTAAACATCAAAAGCATTTAAGCCCATCGAAGTGCATGTATTGGTGATGGGTGTAAAATTTACATAGGTCGTGTCGTGACACGAATTCTTCTAATAAACTACAGCGTGTTTCTAATTCTACTCAAAATTAATTAATTTATTAAAGTTAATTTTAGAAAGTAAATAAAACAGTTTTCGATATTATTTTATATATATATTATTATATATATGTATTTATTTTTGTTATTGATATTTATAATTTCAATATTTAAAGAATAATGATTGCAAACGAACGTTTAATTTTAATTTGTATAATATTGTACAATTAAACAAATTAAATAAACCGATTTTTAAATATTGAAATAAATGTTGAACCAAAATTTTTTTATAATAATTTTTATTTAAATCAAAACTATGAGTTTAAATAAATTTTTATAGTCATAATTTTAAAATGAAAGTTCATCCTGTTTTCAGGATAAAATAGTATATCGGAGATTTTTCCAAATATCCGGACAATGCTCTTATTTTCGATTTATTTGCAATTTTTATTTTTTTTTTTTTAGTAAATTTATTGTTATTTTTTTTTTTTATTTTTCCCACTTCTAGTTGCGTTTTGTGTCATCTGTTTTTCTCGCTTGAAAGTATTCTTCAAGCTCTCATCTCGAATAAGGTTGCCATATGGAAATTGTTATCGCAGCATCTTTATCTTCAACTTGCACCTGACACTCAATTCTGTTATTGTTCTTATTGTTGTTATTATGCTTGTTTAATTAGAATTAAAATTTAATATTCACTTATTCAAATAATTAAGGCATTTATTTTACACCCTTTTTGAACTGATACAAATCTTTTTGTGACGGTAATTAAATTATGGTCTTAGATATTATGTATTTTATAAATATATTTACAAAATATTTGAAATCGACTGATAAAATGTGTACAAAATCAATAGATAATATTTTGTATAGTTAAATGTTTAACAAGACGAGTCGATTAATTAAATATTGCATGTTTCTGAATAGATTTGGCTAATTGAATTGCGAATACTCGGAATTGTTCAAGTGTTTGGCTCATTTGACGAAAAAAAAATGGTAAAACAAGTGAAAAACCTGTTTAGCAAATTAAAATGAAATTAAAGTTCATTTGATGTGCAATTAAATGTTTCCTGCGTAAGCTGAAAGCCAATAAAATAACCCCAATGCTGACTCAGTCGTGGCTATAACTCCCCTCCCCCCACCAACCCCCTTGCGCTCTGACCGAATTGTTTATTGTTTGTGTGTTGGCGTCATAAATAAATTTTGCAGTGCATTTAACGAATTGTGAATTGTCCGGGCCAGAAGCCGCCAAATGTCCAACTGCGCCAGAGGAACCCATATTAACTGTAAAACACAACTGCAGATATATGTGTGTGAGATATAGAGGGAGAATAATGGGGAGGGAGAGGGAAAACGAGACAGTGAGTGATAGAGAGAGAGAGAGAGGGCGTTTATCTGTTGATTTACAGCACGCGTGAGGCGTTGACCATTATTATTATGCCAGATACTCATTAAAAAATGGTTTAAATGGGTATTAAAACACTGTGGTATTCTATGTCACAGACGTTTGAAGGAGGTGTCTTCCATCCTACAACATAAATTGAAAAAGTCAAGGAATGTTCCTTCAACTAGCTCAGGATTTGAGACATTCTAAATTTGCCTCTACATCTCTAAATTTCAACTCAGAGTTATTAAAAGTTATTGACAGTGTATGTATGGTATTACCTGCATACTATACTTATAAATTTAGCATTACTTTTCCATCTTTATTTATGATGATGTCTCCATTAAATTTTGTGTACTTATATCTAACTATATTCTTTATCTATTTCTAAAATTTCGTTATGTTTGATAAACATAAATGTAATGATGCAAGTGCAAATATAGGATATTTTGAAGTCAATCACTCATAATTGTGGTTTTCAAACTTATTGTTCTTGTTGTTGTCGACGTTGATGAGTTGAAAATATGAAATTTAATGCGCTTGCAAAATTTATTCATAATTAAATATAAATTTATGCTCAGTTGTGGTTTAACACGGCACACACATACGCACACACACGCACACACATATACAGAGACAGCTGTGCCTGCATTTTCTTTTGGCCGCAGCAAAAATCATTTGTCAACTCCATTTTTCCCTGTTCCCCGGTTCCCATTTTCTCTCACCCTCTCTCGCTCCCTTTCACGCTGTTGTTGTACTTTACACAATTCACTTAATCAACGTCATGATCATTAGCTGAAACATTTTTCCGCAATTTTCGCAACGAATCTATCTAAATATATATTTTACCTGAAACACATTTTACTTCTAATTTGAATTTAATTACACCACGAATAATGCATATTTAATGGACCTCAATTCGTATATATCATGTCATAAATATGTATATATACAAATAAATTTATAAATAACGAGCTTATTTTCAAACAAATATCCTGTAATAAGCTGTGAAGGTTGCTCAGCTCACTACGAAATGCCATTTATTTAAAAGGCAAGAGTTTTGATTTTAGTTGATTAAAAACTCAAACTTCTTAATGAATTACAACTTATTTTATAAACTTATAAATAAACAATAAAAGAGAATTATGCTGAGAAATTTGAATATTAATATTGACCTAAGTCTATAAGTTGCTTAAATTGAGGCTTAACTTATAACATTCTCTGTACTTTACAGCTCTCTGTTATCTTTTATAGGCATAACATAACATGCAGTCAACAGAAAAGTTGATTTCGTACTGAAGAGGAAAGTAATTTTAATCTTACTTAATAACAGCTGCTTTACAGACCAATTAAGACATAACATGACATTAATATTAAATTTGTAGTAAAACTTATTTTTAAACTCAGTTTTAAATCTGTTAATGAATAAAATTAAACATTTGCATGAAACATTTTCTGCATTATTAGATCTTTTACTTATTTAACAGTGACCTTAAAATGCACTTAACATACAAGTCAACTGCTATTAACAGTCCCTTTAAAGTATGCTTTATGAATGCATAGGAAACTTTATTGTAACTCGACAATTGGCAGGCAATCAAGAGTAACGTTGTATAATTCTATTCACACGTTTCATAGATTAAATCATTGCGAATTCTCGCGGCGAATAGCAACTCTGGTATCTGATCCTGCTGCCTGTTAGACTGTTAGCCATTTACCGAAAACCCATTGCAATTACGTATGCAAAAAAATGAAGAATAAAATGAATGAAACGGGCCAATACCAAATGAAAGGAAATGCCAAAGCAAGGAGCTAGAGCAAGAGAGGAACAGAGAGAGAGAGAGAGAGAGAGAGAGAGAGAGAGAGAGGGAGTGGGAGAAAGTGAGGGAGAGAGGAGGGAGTTAAAGGAAGGCGATATGCGGAACATATTTGAGCCGCAATGTTGTTGTCAGTGCTTTTAAACAATTTGGGTCCGCTTTCGTGCTGGCTAACTGTCCGTCTGTCTGTCTGTCTGTCTGTCTGTCTGTCCGATTGGCTGGCTGAATGGCTGAAAGGCTGCAAGGCTGGCTAAATGGCTCGCTGGATGGCCGACTGTTTGTTTTAGCCACATGACACATGGCGGGCATAAATCTTGCATGTGGCGTATGGCAAATGAATGCGCCAATAACTCAATAAAAAACAAAAAAAAAAAATACAAAATGTATAACGATGCTTGCTCTCTTTTACTATGTATGTGAGTGTGCGTGTGTGTTGTGTGTGACGTCGTTATGACCAAAAATGGCAGCGTTGCAGCTGCTGCTTCCGGCTCGACAACGGCGGCGACCAATGCGCTGGCTGTCTGACAATTGACTTCCGTTTTAAATTTTGCACAACTTCCGGTCGCGTCAACGTCATCAGCAGCAGCGGCAGCGGCAGTGGCAGCTGAGACAGCAGCTGAGGCAACCACAGCAGCTTCTGCAACATTTGCGATTTCGTTTTTGACCGCACATAAAAAAAAGCAAAGAGTAAAAAAGAAGATGCCAACAAATTGCGACAAAAATGGTTTCGCGTCCTTGACAAAGGTGCCAGCAAATATGACAAAAAGTTCGCGGCATGCAACTCAATGAGATGCTTACCAACCTTCCCGCCCTTAGTCCCCGCTTCGCCTCTCCCCTCTATCCACTCGACTTTGCAGCATATAAAAATGAAATGAAAAAACAATGCAAGAGCCAAAAACCCTAATAAACAAACAGCTCGACTCGTCCGGACTTTTCTTGGAATTATAAAAATGTGTGCGGCACAAGTTGAAGCTTGTTTTCGTTTTTGCATACCCTGTAGCCATAAAGTGTATGAACTGGTGTAGCACTTACTTATGTAAGGGCATGTTACAGGTATATATAATGTGGACAGGTATATATATTTTAAAAAAAAAATCATCTCTTCTATCAATATGCTATAGTAGTCTAGTTAACATAATCAGGGCTGCCACAGAAAACGAAAGCAACCGAAAATCTCCCAAAAACTCCATACATTTTTGGGAGATTTTCGATTTATGATGCATGATATATTCTAAAATAGAAATAGGACCAAATGGTCTGACATCTTTGTATCCGAAAAGAACCCTAAAACAAAGGTTTTGGTTCAAAACTGTTTTTATCTTTTAATTATCAATTTGCTGAGTTCTTTAATTCATTAAAAAATATAAAAAACAGCCAATTGTGTTTAAGAATTTAATCTAAGAATGTGTTTTAATTTTCATTCATAATTTTGTGCTTTTTCATTCAAAGTCTCAAATAATAACGCAATAAATGTGTTAAAAAAATGTATTTTAATGCGAAGCTTTTTCAAGAAAACGTCTAGCTTAAATGGTATCAAATTTAAAAAATTTTTTTTTTAAATATTTTTATTTTACATCTACTACAGCACTAAAACTTGTTGTTTATGCCCTCTTGGCCAATTAATTGAATGGGGTATACCACATGCCAGCTCATATAAGTAACTTGTCAACCGCAAAGCAAACCACAACTCGTTAAACAACGGATGGAGATAGAACTCGAGTTTATTATCTTGGCGACTATAAAAACTAAAGTCATCATATGAAGCTAATGCAAATACTTTTATGTAAGCAATTGAGTTGTTTACGACAGGACTGAAGTGAAGTGTGGTAACTCTGGCAAGTCTGGATTATCCACAATTCACAGAAATTTGTTTTTCTCATAATTCGCAAATCTGCAGCACTATGCAAGTTTTTTTGTTTATTGTTGTGGGATTTACTGCGCACTTGAAGAGCCTTTTGTTGTAGTTTGAAAGCACATTAAATATTTAGGATGAGTATTAAAAACCGGTTTCTCTTACCTGTTTGGAAATGTGCTTAAGTAATTGAAATTCGTTTCATGAGTAGCATAATAAAATTCTTTAACATTATTTAAAATAGCTAATTGTTGGATTAAAGTTTATTAAAAATTTAAATGGAGCTTACAGTTTGATATATTTAATTTGTTGGAGAGTGGGTGGAAATAAGCGTTCTTTAAGCACAAGTTGAAGCCAAAATGTTAGAGTGACTGTAAATGACAGAAAAATATCTGCAACATTTGTTAATGTGGAGATTCTATTTAAGGTATTATCCGTTAATTATAAACATTATAACAGAATTTTTTTAGCGAATTGGGCGCCAAGTTTTGTGAGAAAAAGTGAACAAATTTTGAAATAGTATTTTAATTCGTAAAATGGTTATACTACTTTTTACTATAGGTAAGTTGTTGGTCTTACGTTGGGCGCCAAATTGTTGGATTAATAATGGAAAACACGTTATATTGATATTTTTAATTGGCCACGTCGGTGTGGAAAGTAGTGTGAAGTAAGGGAGAAAGTGAATATTATAGTTGAATTGTTTTATTGATTAAATAGATGTAATTTGGTAAGTCCAGACTGTAATATAGTAGTCAGCCAACGTTGGGCGCCAACTAATAGCAGTAACTGCAAAAGACTAGGTATTTTCGTTGATACCGATGGAAATAAATTAAATTATATTGTATCTACGTTTAGTTATTTTTTCCTAATTTGCTGGGCATCTTGTAGTTCATCTTTGTGGCGGCTCCAATAGCATTTCAAGTTGATTCAGATGGCCGCTGTTGATGTTGTTGTTGTTGTTTGTTGCTGGCTGCAGTTTGGGGCATAAAACAAAAGGCGCGCCAAATGCAAACAATGACAAAATGGCAACGCCAGCAGCAGAGGTCGCCAAGTGTTGGCATCGTTGGTCGACAGACAACGTTGAAAAGTAGAAAAACAAGTCGCGCCATCATACAACCCACCCAAAATCTCCCAAACTACAATTTTCTCCATCCTTCGCCTTCTGGTCGTCCTTTTCGGGTGGCTCTTTTAGCCATTGTGGCCAGACCGAAACGAGGTCGGCGCCGCAGCGTTGCCATATTTTTGTTTTGCGCGTCTTGTTTTTAATTTTATTTGCGCTCGCTCCACTTGAAATACATTGTGCTGCCCCTCTGCCCACGAAAACCGAATAAAAAAACAACAGAAAAATAAAGAAAATGAAACCGAACCCAATGTGCAAGCCATGTCGACCCGGCCAGGCTGCGAAATTGTGTCACATGGCAGCTCCCGGGCTGCTCACAGGCCAGGGCCAGTCAAAGACAGTAGCGGTAGCGTTGACTAATATGCACTTAGATTTAGTTTGAGTACAACAAAACGACTGTCCCTACCCCATTCCTCATATAATTGCGAGAAGAGCAAAGAAAAAAAACAAATTTATTATGGCATTCGCGCGCGTTTTGCTCTCTTCCCAAAAAAAAAAAAAAAAAAAAAATTAAAGTGGGACATTGCAATTGCAACGGTAACGGTAAAGGCAATGGTTTCACTATCCATTCTCCTCTTTCTCTCTCTGTCTCTATCTGCGCCTCTTACGCTTTGCCGTCGCTGCTTTTTGGCTTTGCCAGCGCTTCTTGATTTATGCTTTGACCTTTTCCGCAGGCAGCACTTTTTCCATTTTTGAGCTTAATTAGCGCCCTTCGCTGCAAATGACATTAGCGGGTTAATTAGACTTGCATTGCAACACACACAAACACACACACACACACAGCAACACACGCTTATCAATGTGTGTCAACGTGGCAAGGCTAATGAGCCAAGGGATCTAAGCCTGTTTGCCTGACTGTGGTTTTAGCCACTGCCACGCCCCAATTAATTTTGTATCGTCTCATGCGATTTGATCTGCAACTACAGCTATTGACTCAAGTTGCAGCAATGCTAGATTGTGGCATGTGGCTTGTGGCAGTTGCCACGCATCGCTAATTAAGTGCCTCTTGTTGCAACACTTGCTGTTTTGGTATACCCTGTAGAATAACTTTTGAAAATCGGTTTTGGAATTCTCGAGTAATGACGACAAATGTGAGCGCACCTCTGAAAAAAAGTATTAAAAAAGTCAAAATTTAAAAAATTCTAAAAAAAAATTTCACTATAGAAAAAAAAATAGTTTTTCGTCGTTTGGGGCCCCATATCTATTAAAAAAAGTGGGTTTGGTTCTTGTAATAGCCAAAAAATTCAAATTTGTTGCCTAGTGTTATCATATATATTTTTTTATCGTAATTATTTATTTATTTATTTATTTATCGTAACAAATATTTCGACTATATCGATATGTAGAGTTTATTATGCGAAAGTATTGGCGATATTTTTAGCTACTGCAGTCTGCCATTTATTTTATTATTATAATTATTGCTTCAATATGACCTAATTGAGAATTGCGTTTCATTCCTAAGGAACTTAAATATTTTCTTTTTTAACTTTTCATATTTATATTTGCAATTCCTTATAATATCCCTAAGATTCGCAATATCGATGGTCTTAACGATATTTTTTAAAGTCTGCTTTAGAGCTTTGACTATCTCCTTCTCGCTTCCTCGTTGTCTGTCTGTCTTTCTTTTTCTTTTTCTTTTTTTTTTTTTCTTCATCTCTGACTTGCTTTCCAGATTACTTTCTAACTACTTTTAAAACTATTCCAAAAGAAGAGTAAAGTTCAACTAATTTGCAACATTTAACAACACTTTAATTGAGAAGAATATAAAGAAGAACGTAACAAATATTCTGTTACAAGTTGCAAAAAATCTTAATCTTTTGCATCAGTTGAAATAATTACAAACAACAGAATGAAACACAAAACGGGAGCAGGAAATGGAATATTGATGGAAAGAGGACACCTAACAGAACTCTGTTTTGTGATGGATGCTGTTAACAAATGCATATTGATAACTGCCACAAAATTTGGCACAAGGCAAATTACGAGAATGTTGCAAATATTTGAACAAAATGTCAGCTCAGTTTGCCGTGTTGTGTGGTGTTGTGTGCTTATGTGTGTGTTTGCTACCAGCCGAAAATTTTAACCAAAAATTCAACAAGAGGATTTTCCAACCAATGACCAAACAACGAGAGCTGTTGCAGAGTGTAGTGGCAACAGTTGTTGTATTTTTGTAGTGGCAGCAAATATTTGTTTTGGCCTGCTTTGTTGTTGGTCAATTGGTGTCCCCACCTGACGATCGGCAGGACCTTCAATGAAATGAAAATGGCCAAGCATTTTGGCTCATAAATCAAACTAGCAACTGGGCCAAGCATTTGACAATGTTCTTCCTACTCCTCTCTCTCTCTCTCTCTCTCTCTCTCTCTTACACTTTTTCCTCTGTCCTTGTAGAGTTGGAGTATAAAAGAAAAAAATAACATTTCATTGTCTCGACATGTTGATTTCGGATATTTTCTAATCGCATCAGACGCCGCGCTCTCACTTCCGTTGAACCTAACATTTTGTAACCCCTCTCCCCTCTGGAAACTGACACTTGACAGGCTTTCGGTGCTGGAAATTGAAAATTGATATGGCAACGCTTTTGGCCTCTTTGTTGGCCCTTATCGGAGCGTCTGTGTCGCGTTTTTCTAAAACATTACCATGCACTTACAGACGAGGCACTAAACGAGCGCAAATAATAATGACAATGCCAGCTGCCAGCTGTCAAGCACAGTGGTTACAGGACTATGAAACTTCAAGGAAACTTAACGTGCCTTAAATCTGAAAACAAATCATGCTAAGTTAAAGAAACTGAGATGAACAATGAAACAAAAGCTGAACTCATTAATTTAGTGAAATCAATTCCTTAAAGATATGTTCAGAGCTAAAGAATTGCAAGGCATCATAAATATAAATCAAAAGTAATTACAAGAAATCTGTTTAAATTAGGTGAATACGAAGAAACAGTGTGAAGAACATAAAATAAGGAAAATAATTAGTTTGAAAAACATGATAAGTATGAAAATTCAACTGAAGAATAAAAGAATCAGTCTAAGGAAAATAATGAGTGTTAATTAATTTGAAGAAGAAGAGCCAATCAGAAGAAAATTAAGTAAAACAAACATTTTAAAGAACTAAGAGGAAAATCAATGTCATTAGAAATTTATGTGAAAACATGATCAAAATAATCTACAGTGTAAAGACTAAAACTATTATAAAAGAAATATTATATAGATAAGAAAAAAACAGCAAAAACCGTGTGAGGAAAATATAGAATGTTAATTATTCATATGATAATGAAGAGGATTTAGTGTGTGAAGAAGAAGACTCAATGTGAAGAAGTTTAAGTAAAAGAAGAGAATTAAGAGACATTAGAAGAAAAAGGTGTATTTTTAAATATTATTTTCTGTTTATTTCACTATTATATATGACTCGACTGAAACGGTTACTCAAATCTACAACAATTAAAGATCGTGGTTGACACGAATAAGAAACAGTGAGAAGAATAGAGAGTAAAAAAATCAGTTTAAAGAAGATAATGCAATGAAATCAGTGTGAAGATTCATTTTAGATCTGCTGTTGTTGGACATACTGTGCACTTCTGATGTCGGCAATGTCGGCAATGCCGTACAACTCTTTTCGTTTCCTTTCAACATGCGATTGTTCGCGTCGCAGTTGCCCATGTTGCATGTTGCAACCCGACCCCAACAGTTGCCCTCTCTCTCCCCGCCTCTTTTTCTACTTATTTCATCAGCCCATCTGTATTCACAGCTGCATGCACATGTGTGCGTGTGTGTGTGTGTGATGGGTGTGTGTGTGTAATGGGTGTGTGTGTGTAATGGGTGTGTGTGAGCGCTGCCATTTATTCGCGCTCTCTCGTATTCCTATGCCTTCTTCTTTTTTGCTTCCTCTAAACTACCCTGTACTCAAGAAAATAAAGGGTATTATATGCAGTTAGAGCAACTATCTATTTAAGACAATAACAGAATAATTTTTTTAAAGTAGAAAATATGAACTAAAAATTCACAATCACCCAGAAGTATACCCTGTACCTGGGTTTCGAGTTTAATGAATGGAATTTCGAAAATTAAACATTTTTTAATGTTATAAAACTGATTTGCTGTACCGGTACTTATATCGGAACAGCGGGGAAATAGTTGTTTCGGAACGTACCGGAACCGATATTTGTTTTGGCTTGATTCCCTTTTTTTACTATATAAGCTGATATTTTGCCTTATAATAACAATAGTTGGGCAACATTTTAAAGTTGGCTTAAACGACAAATATCAATGGAGACCCTGTAATTTTACATTTAGTATTTTATTGTATGGAATCAATGAAATAAAAAAAAGATAAAAGCTATGCAGATTAATGAAATGTAGACTACAGGGTATCTGCTAGTCGCTCACTTGACGCAATGTTGTGCCATTTTTTCGTGCTGTCGTTGCTGCTGCTGCTTCATCTGACATGATTTCCGCATGTCGTTTGAGCTTTATTTTTCTGCTTCTTCTATAATATTTTTTTGCTCGCTGCTTTTGGGCTTGTTTTTCTAGCTTTTGGCTTATTTTTGCCATTCGTGTGCTCAATTTCGTGCAGAGTAAAAGAAGAAGAACCAGAAGTAAAGAAGTAAAGAAGAAGAAGCACAAGCAGAAGCAACACAAGTAAAGTTGTAGGGGAGAATGTCAGTTGATTTTGATGTCTCTGCATGGTTTTCCTGTGGCGCGAGAACTGCTTTCTACCCAGGCTACCGTCAACGTCTCTCAGTCCCAGTCCCAATCCCAATCCCAGACACACAGACCCCGCTTTAACTTCTACTTTTCCGACTTGGTTCTGCATTGATATCGCTGACGAAATTGAGAATTATTATGTTTAAACGTGTGCCGTCAACGGTTCTTTATTTTTTTTATATCTTGCATTTTTTGTTGGGCTTCTTATATCTGCTATGCTATCCCGCCATGTGAGTGACATCTGCCAACTGAACAACTACAACTACAACAAGTACAACAAGTACAAGAACAACTGCTACTGCAAACAATTTTCACAACGAATCGTGTTGCATGATGCCTGATGCTTGATGCCTGATGCTTGATGCTTGATGCCTGCCATCTGCAGTTGCAACCAACAGTTGCAGACGTTAGTTGCACTTAAATTAGATTGCCTGCTGCCAGCTGCCAGCTGCCTGCTGCTTTAGCAATGGCTTTAATGTTCACTTCTAGTATGATACAAGTGCATACACTGAAAGAAAAACAGCTAGACAAACATTGACTGCAAATGTGAGCCAAACTTTCAATAAAATTAGATTTGATCACTTTTCAATGTGTTTTTTCTATTGTAATATTCTAAAAATACAGTAGTCACTTTCTGAACATTTTTGAATATTTTCAGCAGTTTCGAGTTTCACTTTTAAAGCGAAGTTCTCTTAACTATCTTTTAACTTTCTTCATAAAATTTAAAATTTAAGTTTTAAAATTTTGGGAAAATGTCAACTAGACTTAAAAAAGGGCTTTACATTTATTTTAAATTTGATAATTTAAATTTTTTTCATCTTTTTACATTATTATTACAAATTGAATTAGAAGTACTGCATTCTATAATATATCAGACCTCAATTGCATAGCGTTAATCAAACTGAATTGATTATCATACGAAAAACCATTTAAAAAATATTTAATTTTCAATATAAAATTGATTTCCGACTATTTAAGACCTTAAAAAAAATATATTTTACCTGTCAACATTATGGAGGTCTAGTTAATATTTTTACTCAGAGTTAGTATTAGATATATATCATAAAAGAACAATTTGTTTTAAGTGCGTATATACAGAAACGTGATGTACTAAATTTTAAGTTTATATCTGGTATTTTAACAACCATATAAACACCAAATGAATATTAACAAAGATTTTTAAAATTTTTTTAAAATAACAAAATAATGTGAAAAATTCTGCACTAATCGTATTTCTTACTTATATTTATAGCGGTGTCTTTTTTTAATTTAACTGAAAATAAACTTCTTATGCATTAATGTAGGCAGATTTGTATGTGTGTGCGTGTGTGTGTATTTTTGTTGTGTGTGTGGCAAAGTGACAGTTATTAAAAAAGTTGCGAGTCTGAGCTTCAATTTGCACTTGGATACAATCAATATGACTGGACAAAAGGAGGAAACAGGAGAGCTCTGAGGATTGTAGTGGGGAAAAGTGAGAAAGAGAACAGTGGGGACTGGAGAGTGGGATGGGGGGAGGGGTAGTTTTAGGTTATGGAGGTTACGCCTGGAAGTAAAGTCAATGCCATATGGACTGTCTTTGCTGCAGTTGTTGCTGCTTCTTCTACTTTGCACTATTTAAGCACAAACACATGTATACATCTGTATATGTGTACATATATGTAGATATATTCAAAAGGCTCTTTGTTAAGCACACACACACACACACACACGCAAAGGCATAAACACACACGTAGCGAGTGACTCTGACACACTGCCAAAGGCTAATGAAGGCAAACCAAGGGCTGGGCAATGACAGAACTGGCAGCGAACAGAGGGCAGGGGCACTGGCAACGGGTCTAGGACTCCAGGAATAAGGACTGAGGACTGAGGACTGCAGGACTAAAGGACTCACAATTTGAATGCACATTGCACTTCAGTCAGCTGCTCATATGCCTAGAATGTTGACAACTAACAAACAGACTAACAAAACAAATACACTAAAACAGCCGGCAAAAGTGCAAAAAGCGCTACAACAGCAACAACAGCAACAAACAAACAACAAACAACAAGTACAAAAAAATGTAAATAGGCAAAACTTCGGGCGCATTTCACTTTAAATATGCTGAGAAAGTTTTGAAATAAGTAGTAGATAACTAAGGTTAATTATAAGAGAAGAAGAGAAGTGAAAACATGAACAACTATACTAAATTATATAAAATATAATTCATTCAATCATACTGATATGGTTGTGAGCTTGTTATTCCTTCAATTCTTAGAAATATTTAATTTGATGCAATAACACTTATTTATATTTGCAGTCTTATTAATTTTGATATGTGTATATTTTTTTCTATTCATTAAATATTACCGATTGCTATACAATTTTTTGGTAATATACTATTTAACATTTTTAATTTTTTCATGCTACTCTGTACATTTTTTTTACGTTAAATCTGATAAATAAAAGATTTTTTAAATTTATCGGTAGAATAATATATTAATTTTAATATACGCCCATGTAAAAGCTAAATAACAGTTGTAAATAATAGGCACACATCGCTATTAATGTGATTAAGTATACGCACATCAAGCATACGCCAGGTTAAACAGCAAAAAACATTTGTTGTGCGCATCGCATCAATCGAAACATTTTCCAAAAATTGCAGCATACATTAAGCAAGCAATAAGATTGAGTTGGCAGTTTGTTGTGAAAGAGGCGACTGCAGGGGAGTGTCGGTGGATGAGGGGATGGGAAAAAGGAGGGGGAATTGGATTTATGTAAATTGCTTGAGCAACAGCAGCAGGATTTCAATTAAAACGCAATGCAGGCGGATTTAATAAAGCGCAGTCGACGCTTCAGGGCGGATAGATGATATATACAAGTGTTGAGGGGAGAGGAAAGAAAGGAGGAGGGAAGGGGAGGGAGGTGGGTGTAGTGCGGCTTGAGGACAACGTGAACGACGACAAGCAAAATAACTTTAAATTAATTAAAAAGCGCATGCAAAAATGTTTTTAAGCGCGTTGCCGTTGACAACAAACACAAGAGAGAGAGAGAGAGAGGAGATGTGTGTGTGTGTGTGTGTGTGTGTCAAAGACGACAGGATGGAACAGGACGACGACAGGGCGCATCAATGTCGCGGAAATTAATTGAAATGAAGGCAACGAATTTTGTCAGACGTTGAGGCTTCTGGCTTTCTGATAAAATAAAGATGCGTGGCAACTTAGAATGGGAAGGGGAAAGGGGAAAGGGAAAGGGAGAGGGACTGAAGAGCGGAGATTGAAGAGCGCGAGAGAATTGTAATTAATGCGCTACGCTCACGATTTATGATTGCCGATTGTGTCCAGCGACTGTGGCAAGTGGCAGCCAAAAAAAGGATGTGGCAAATGTCGAGAGCTTAATGCAACATTATCGCACGCCCACAAGAGACTCTTCTACTCCCTCTCCCTCTCCATCTCTCTCGCACTCTCTTTCACTGTCTTACTGTCTCACTGACAACTGGAGACTAGTGTCCTGCCTTAGTCCTTGCTCCGACTGCCAGCCAACAAATGAAATTAAGCAAATAAATTTTCGAGGCGGATTAGTTTCCTCCCTCTTTCTCTCATCTTTGCCCACCGCAGTCAAATGGCGAGTATGCAACGTTTTGCGGCTTAGCAAGGCTATCTCTGGCAACTTTGGGGCGTGGCTGGCTTAGTGGCAGCTTCCCCGCCTCACCGCCCCCCCGCCCCCGCAGTCTGGCGAACTGAACAAGGAACTAGAAAACTTGCACACGTATCCAAAGTTGCAGTCGGGCAATTAAAATGTGGCGCCACCTCAATCTGCCACACTCACTTGCCACAACAACACAGGCAAAAAGCCGCAGACAAAACAAAACGAGAACAAGACAAAAACAGATAGAGACAGAGACAGAGAAATGAGAGAAATTCACACACACAAACAAAGGCAAATAAATGAAATAAATATATATATATATATATGTATGTATATGAACCAATATAAATATATGAAATTGCTTTTGCCATCCATTTGATAAATTAAAAATTAAATGACATTTGCCGAATGGATTTTTTGCACAAATTAAAATGAAAACTCATATGAGATGAAAATGCATTTATTAATATTTACTGTTCGCATCACCACAAAAAGTGGCTTCAACTTCGAAATTAAACTTGTTGAACAACTTCTTTAAAGATAAATGCATATATACTCGGTTGGCGCTCAAATCAGTTGTGAATTGTATATAGTATTATGATCTGAATTCTTGCTGGTTGACTATTAAATAGTAGTTTATAAATACATTGAAAATTCGACAGCTCGATTTTCTCAAAACAATTTTTAACTACTTTAACTCGATTATTTTTTTTGACAATCAATCGGCTTAATTTAATCGATTTTCATAAAAAAACCTAATTGGAAAAATACAAATTGTGGGAAAACTCGATTTGTGTAATTCGATGAATTATTTGCCGATTGATCGGCAACTCGATTCTTTTTGTTGTCGATTTTAACATTTCGATTTTAAACTCGATTCAGTTTGGATTTCCACTACACTATCAAATGAAGTTTGTGCAATTCACTTTGATTTTATCAGTACGTTTTTATGACTCAAGTCTGAAGCTAGGATAATACTTGTTGAGAGTTATAAACCAAATTAAATATTTTATTACTCAAGAGTAAACATATATTTAATTAAGCTCTCTCTGCAAAGAGGAGAGAATTTAAAAGTTTTTATAAGATTATAGGGTATTTTAATAAGTAATATTAAGGAAAATTTTTAGTTTAATTTGAGTATTTGAAATTTCAAAAATTTTGAAAAATTCGTTTAGAGCTTTTATTTTAATAAATAACTTTAATTTTGATTCCATTTATTTTTAATAATTTTAATAAAATTTTGTTTTGGTTAGTTTTATAAGTTTACTGGAAATTAAAATGCAATCTTTCTAAAAATAGTTCGGTAAATTACAAATTAAGCTTCTTAAACTGACTTAATGGTGCATAAGAAGATAAGTTATTAACTTAATGGATATTAAAATATCACTAGGGTATTGAAGTACCTTACTTTTACTTTTTGTGTCGGCAAATGCATTTCATCAGTCTGCCAATTCGCATATTAAGTTTGTTAGCATTTATCTTGTTAATCTTTTTTATTCTCTCTTATTTTCCATTTGTCTGCCTCTGTCTTTCACTCTTTCTCTGTCTATCTTACCTTACATGACAGTCTCTGTATTTCAACACAAAGAATCATTTAGGTTTTGTGGCTTAGCCGACTTTCTCAAGTATCGCATAGGTATTTACCTGTCTGTGTGTATCTGTATCTTCCACTGTATCTTTATCTGTCTACAATGGCTTCCAAAATTCAGTTGCTTTTTGGCCAAACTACTAACTGACTGAAATCCTTGGTCATTCTTTTTTTTTGTTGCCCAGCTAAAGTACATTAAAACTGAAAACCCCTAAATAAAAATAATAAAAAAAAGCAACTGTTCTTATCTATTTTTATAATGTTTTCTCCATCGCTGACTTTCTTCTTTTTCTTTCTTCATTGCAGGTGAGTTTAGTTCCCGCTGACTAACAAGAAGTACATATCATAAGACGTAGAATATAAAAAGAAGTAACTTTCTTTCGGCTCTGCTTTTTCCTTTGTCTTCGGGTAAGAGCAAATTTTGATGCGTTCTTGAGCGAAAGAAAATAAGAACAAAATATAAGCAATACAGCAAATATGTCAATGATAAATGGCATAAACTTAGTTTTATACACCCTGTACTTAAAAATTGCTTAGCATTGGGTGACTTGATTATATTTAGATATTAATCTGCTTTATTTTTTATATTTATTAATTCAGTATATCTTTTCAATATCTTTTCCTGCACTCAAAATATAATTTAAATTCTAAAAATTAAAAAAAAAAACTTTTTCAAAAATTTTTAAGAAAAATAAGTTACATTTTTTTTTTTTAAATGTTAGTAATTTCTAACTTATTAAAAGAAAATACCTTCCCAAATTTTAAAAACAAATTTTTCTAATCGAGGGTAAGTTGCCGTGTTCCCCCTTTTTATGGGGATTTTTAAAGTAGACAAAAAAAGCCTAAGATATTTTTTGAGTGTACTTACTAATAATTTGGTAAAAAAAATAAACATTTAAGGGCATTATCATAACATTAAGCCACTTATTTAGTTAAGTGTGTTTGAGCATTAGTATAGTATGACCTTTCAAAACAAATTGCTGGGTATCTCATAGTCGAGTGGCACTTTAATTTATTATTTCGGTTCTCACTTTGGTTCGTATAGGAATTACGTTCGCTTTCTCGTAATGATAATGTACAAAAATTATGCTAATAGCTTAATGCTGGCCCCACTTAAAAGCTAAGACAGCAGCGACCAAGACGACGACAACAGCGAAAAGAGAAAGAGAAAGAAGAGGAAAAGAAAGAACAACGACAACAGCAAAATGGACGCCTGTGATTATGGTATAATTTTTATACCCGCTACGTAAAAAATAAGTACAAGGGTGTATTCGTAGAAAAGTCAGCTACAACCCTATAAACTATATATATTCTTGATCAGCATCAACAGCCAACTTGAATTCACAGACTATAGTATAAGAAATAGACAGGTAGATATTATGCTAACTAATTGCATGAAGATCGACTAAATATAACTGTATTTATGGCTGTTTAAAGTTCTTAATCAACTCCATCGTCTAAAAGTATGCAACGGGTATTTCATAGTCGGGGTCTCCACAATAGACTTTTCAGCTGCCGCTGGAAGTTGGCTGCCATTTGGTGGCCGTTGACAGGCGCCATTGGGCACTTGGACTAAGACTAAGACTTGGACACGAGACGAGGACTTTTGTCGCACTCTTGGCAGCTGTGGCCAACAACAACAACAACAACAGCAATAACAATAACAACAAAGACAACGACAACGACAACTTTACATTCAGTAGCAGTGGGCGCAAGTGTTTTGCTTTTAACTTGGCCAAGATTAATATGCCGACAGGGACACTGGTCAGTAAGTGCAACAGACAGAGAGAGAAAGAGAGAGAGAGAGAGAGAGAGATAGAGAATAACATATAGTGAGTGAGGGAAAGAGAGACATATAACGAGTTGACATAATATACGTATAAGTTATCAAAGTTATGGCTTAAAGTTTTCTTTTGTTTCTTGTATTGTATTCAAAAATTCAAAATAAAAAATAAATTGAAAAAACGTAACGCCTGAGGACAATTGAAGTAAAATACAAACATGTGATGTGCAGCGAGAAGAAGCATGACAAAAAAAAAAGAAAACACAAAATAGAAAAACTTGCTTTCCAATAAAAATTGCAAAAAAGAATAAAATCAATTTGTAAAAAATTACTCAAAAGTTTGGAAAATTATGTTATGCTAGCCATAGAGGATCAGAACAGTAATATGTTATGGAGTAGAAAAGAAAGAGAGACGAATATAATGAAAGAATTACATATAGTTATAGAAAGTGTAACTTATAAAAGCAAAGCTTGAAGTATTGAAATAAATGTAAAGAAAATGAGAGAATACCGACAAATTCAAGTAGAAGGGAGAGGATGAAATTAAAAGACAGAGGAGAGGAGGTGCAAAAATAATAGTGGAAAATTATAAAAGGATGGGAGAAAACATATAAACTGTATTAAGATAAAGAAAATTAAACTACGGAAAGAAAATGGTATCCAAATAGATCGAAAAAAAAAAAATAAAAGAGGAAAGAAAAAGAATGGGAGAATGAGGGTAGGACGGATGGTATTAAGATAAGAACTTAAAATTAAAGATATTATTATTATTTTTTATAACTATGATATCAATGCCATAAAATAAGAAAAGACAAAAAACATTAAAAGAGAACGTTGAAGGTAAAAATTTGTAGGAGTCAAGTGATTTCAGGTGAATGGAAAGCAGTAATTAATAGATGGAGAGATCGAAAGCGGGTGAGAAAAAAAAAGGAATGAGAGATATGACAATGTTAACCACCGAGAAATTCTGATCGTAGGCATTGTATTAAAGTCGTTGAATAAAAAAAATCACAAAGACTGGCAGAGAGAAGAGTCCGATGGGTAGAGAGAGAGAAAGAGAGTGTAATGATGAGAGTTGAGCCAAGGCACATAAGGTTTTGTTAACTAAAACAAATGAAGGAAGTAAAAGAATTGGCAAAAAAATTATAAACAATTCCTCAAAATGTTAAACAATAAGCTAAAGAGAAATGCAAGAGAAAAACGCACAACAACAACAACAATAGCAACAAAAACAACAACAACAACAACTATGAAACCATTTAAGCGCTGCGTCAGCAAAAGAAACGATTTTTTAAGTACAGCATCAAGAAAAGAACAACATAAAGGAAGAACAACGAAAGGGGGTAAAAGAAGGTGCAGATGTGAAAAAGAAGGATTGTGGGCGGGGAGAGGGGGAGTAGCTGGGTCACAAAGGGGTCACAATAACGACCAAATATCCATCAGCAGCAGCGACTGACGACGTTCTCTTCAATTCCCTCCCTCCTTCCCACCCCCCAAGAGGCTAGCGGGGGGCGTGGCCGCTGACGACAGCACCGAAAAATGCATTAGCCAAAAAACGAAGCAAGAAAACTGAAAAAAAAGAAAACCTAAAAAAAAAATGAGGAAAATGCAAAGAAAAAGTTGAAAAAATTTACGCTTGAAATGCAACAAGACGATGACGCAGGCGATAAAAAGCGAAAGAAGAAAGTTGAAGGAAGATGAAAGAAAAGCGGATGTCAAAGCCAAAAAGGGTAAAGAGAATAGCCAAGAAATAGAAAGCTAAGGATTTGGATGAGCAAGAGGAAGAGGAAGAGGAAGTAAATGAATTTGAAAATCACTCGCAATGCCAATGGAAAAAGTGCCAAATCAGCAAAAGACCAAATATTAAATGATTTGCAGAAGATTTAACAGTCACATGCATATGCCAGATCTTTGTGTCTGTGTGTCTGTGTGTGTGTGTGTGTGTTAGAGACTATGTCTGGCTGTATGTGTATGTGTCCGTGTCTGTGTGCGCCCTTTGGGGCATGACCGGAGCTACATATAGTCAAAATGAAAAGTGCAGTCAAAGTGCGAGCGAGCAAAACCAAATACAGAGAAAATAGCTACTTGATAGACTGAAAGATACCTTGCATAAGTGAGGGCTCCTTAGCTTTATACATATACGGTCATATTTTTAATTCAAAATTTCCTATATCGATTGCAACCTTAATAATGCTTGAATAACGATTATTGAGCTATCGATTAACAAACATATAAGTACCTACCTTAGGAAAAAACCTTAATTTTATATTCAAATTTTACGAAAATGTAGAACGGCATAAAATATCGATATATCGACTATTCAGTTATCGATATCTGCGCCGATTGGCTATTTCTGTCAAGCTCTGAACTGAACTAAGTTACACCTGCAACTTATATTGGCATTATATGTGCATAAATCGATTAATGGGCTATCGATAGCTAAATGCATCACTAATTTGGACTAAAATTGTATTGAAATGCTTAGACTTACGCAGTTTTTCAAGGTTTTTTACTGTTGGAATTACTTGGAAAACGATGATAAAGTTATCGATTAGCAAAAATGTTATCGAATAAAGGGATAATTGATATATCTTTGGCACATCTAATGCAAAAACCTTAATAAACATATCGATTAATACCCGAGTGGTAGGTTTAAATGTATATCGACTATTGAGTTATCGATAGGTATACCTTCTTATCAAGTTAACTATTTGCATTGTTATACCTCATTTGTGGCCTTGTTTACTTACTGAGTACCGAGTGAACTTCATAAGTAGAGTGTGGACTGTGTGCTAAACGGAACTGGACACACACACACAGACACACACAAACTTACACGCATACATGCACACATCAATTCACACACAAGTACCGTTTAGTGAAGCAGGATATCAAAGGAAAAGGAATTCAATGCAACTGAGACGGAATCGCAGCCGGAGAGTTCATTTCATTGGCATTATGATGGCTGCCAACGGCGTCGACAAGTGTATTCAAAAGGTGCCAGTTGCTTTGCTCACTTCCCTTTCTTTCATCTGGGAATATTTCAAATTTTACAGCACAAACGATCAACACAAACAACATCAAAAAATACTGTAAACCAGAAGTCACTGTTGAACTACCCTTAGTTTAAAGTTAGTTGCTTTCATTCGAATCTTTAAACGAGCTTTCAATTTAAAACATAAATTAAATTCCTTTCATTCGATTTACTCTTAATTAGCTGATCCAGCTAAAAGATGTAAATTTAGATGGAAACATCGATACATCGAAATTTTTTAAAAATGGAAATCGTTGTTAGACAGATGTTTTAAAATCTGCCTTGATAATAATCAACTAAATTTGGGAATTCATAGTCAGTTTTTGATTTAAAACAATAATTTGTTTTGATTTCTTAATTGTATGATTTATGCCTTGTTATTTTTTAACATTAATTTGTTAAATAAAAGAATTTTTAATTTTTCGAGAATTTAATGCATATAAAATAATTATAATATTAATATATTAATAGTACAATAATATTTTCTTCCGAAATGATTCGAACAACGAGTTAAGTCTAACCAATCTGCCAGATTGTGTATTTAGAATTTTTTGGCTAATAATCTTTGAGAAAAACAATCGAAATACTCGATGACCATTAAAATTTTATGATTTGCCAGCCCTTTTGCTAAGTAGAGATTAGACTAGAGTTGTGTTTTCCTAAAGTTGGCGTTAGAATACTTTCTCTTATGACATGTGATAGGGACAGCATACTTTTAGACTACACTGTACCAGAGTACGGATTATGCTATTACAATAGCACTTTTAGTGTTATCTTTACTACAATATTCACAATGCTCTGTTTGTTAGGGTATTCAAAAAGCGAGTAACTGCGACATTCTTCAAAATGTCATTGCGAAATGCTGTTGACCACAGTGCAACGATGATATTCACATCATTTTTTGTCCAGTTTACAGTGCAGGATGATGTGAAGTGAATTTGAGTTCTGTTACGAGGCACACACACACACATATATGTATATATATGCAGTCTCGCACACATTTGCCACATCAGCAAATGATGTGAAAATGTCATTTGCAGGCAACGAGCGCAGGACACTGAAGGTAGAGCCGCAATTGGAATCCAAATTGGAGACCAGCTGAGCTGTCGATGGGCGGCTGCTTTTGGTTATCAAATTGTCCACATACACTGAGAAAAAGAGATAGAGAGAGAGAGAGTGAGAGAAAGGGGGGAGGGGGTAAGGGACAGCAATGTAACGTGCAGCAGTAAATTTGTGGCGAGGAAAAAGCGCTCAAAGTACGAAACTAATGATGGGTAAAGGCGAGAGACGTGGCCAATAGAGGGACAAAAGGGACACAAGGAGGCAGGGAGATAGACTATTGAGCTTATCAAATTGCCCATGCATGTCACAGTCTCCCTCCCTGTGGTGTGTGAGTGTGTGTGTGTGTGTGGTGAGGAAACAAATCAAATTTAATTGAAGCATTTGCCAATTCCAATTCACAAAACACGTTCCAAACAACAAAAAAAAGCAACGCTAGAGCAAAACGACCAAGAGATACCCTTTAAAAGAAACCCAATAAATTTCAAATTTATTTGAAGAAAATGGTAAACAAAAAGGAATACCCTATAAAGATTTCAAATGAGAGAAAATAAAGTTTATATAAAGAAAGTTAAACCCTTTAAAGTAAAAACGAAACATAGCTTCAAAAAAAAAAAAAAAATAGAGAGTCGAAGGCCACAGGAATTAGTGCTCTTTAAACATTCACTAACTTTAGCATTGTATGCTAGATTTAATTTAATAAAATAAAAAAAAAATTCTCTTTTCATGAAAAACCAAAGCAAATTGCATTAAAGCAATTGACAAACAAAAACTTCAGTTAAAAGATTAAAATATACCCCATGAATTTGAGAAGAGAATGCAATGGAAGGGAAATAAATTCTACTTAAAGAGACAAAAACAGTTTGAAATTAATAATTAACGTAGTTTATTTAATAATTTAACACAATTTGCAATTTTCCAAGTCCCAATATTATACCCTACCTCCCCCTCCAGCTACAATTGCCTACTTAGTGGAGTAATTGACATTTTGCGGAGCAAGAAACAAATTACATTAAACGTCGCACATAAAAACAACAATTTATGGTTAAATACAAGACACTTGAAGGCGTGGCTAAATGGTCCATTGACCAGGCCAAAGTCGCCAAGTTACCAAGAAAATGCGGCTAATTTCTGTTCAAGGAGGTTGAAACAAAAACAGGAACGGAAAGTGAAGGCGGAATAGCTACAGCCAACACTTGAATTTCTATGACTTTGTTTTGTCTGCCAAACGAATTGGGCAAATGTTTGATTAAATGAAGTTTGGCCAAAGGGAAAGAGCGATTGAAGGAAAGAGAAAAGAAGGGTAAGAGTGGTAAAAAAGTGAGGGGCTAAAGCCAACGATTCGGAAATGTAAACGTGGGCGAAAGGCATTTAAGTTGTCTTTGACTTTTATGCCTTCATTTGTGGACAAAGCTACAATTGTGTGTGTGTGTGTGTGTGTGTGTGTAGTGCATTAATATTAGTGTTGCCTATTGACTTTTTTCATTCAACATTCAACGTTTGCGTTTCTTTCGGATTTCTTCGACATTGCCACACGCTACACTTGCTGCTTGCCACATGCCACGTACATGACCAATTCAGTACATTGACCTGGCACTCTGTGTACTTTTCTATATACTTTCTGTACTGACTTCATGCTGACTTTTCCTCATTGGCTAAACAATTAATTTGGTGATTTACTTAATTTCTTTTGTTTTGCAAAGATTTTTGCGGCTAACGTTAAATAAATACAAGAAAAACGAAAACTTTTCCACTACTCGAACACAGTTTTTTGTGTTTCATTTTGCCTCCTTTCATTGATGCTGGCAATTAAGCGAACGGGCAACTGACATTTGTTTCGCTTAGTTGCCATGATCGATGCCTGATTGTTAACAATCCCTTTCATGCCCCCTTTGAGCATGTTATCCCCACTTTCCGACTAAATAGGATACGTGCGCGGACTTGTACAATTTGTGTGCTGGTGTTTGCTTTTGCTTTTGCTACAAGTTGTGTCCAATACGTGCCTCTCGTCTCTCGTCACGTCAAGTGCAACCTCAATTTGACTAGAGATTGCCGAGAGATTTGCCGCAAAGTCATGTTGAATACGCACACACCAAATTGCTGCTGTTCGTGTCACGATACAAAGCACGAGCACGTGACCAGCTCAAGTTTTTAGATAGCCAAAAATATATTTAAATTAAGTGTTAGTATAAAAACACATTCAGAATAACATGATTGTGAATCGAAACCAGTTTTTTTTCAAGCTGTGACTATACATTTGATAAGTCGGCGACTCTCAAAAAAATGTTGAGCATTTTTTTATGGATTTCTGCAGCTTTGAATAAATTCCGAAATCTTTTACTCTTCTTCAACTTCTCTTAGTCTTCTGGCCTTTCTTGGAAATAAAGCTTAGAGTAACGATTGACAACAAAAATCCATTTAAATTTTAAAATCAATTAATATCTATATCTACGTGTATGTTATATCACTTTTATAGCCTGATGGAGAGAATATAATTCAAATTAAAAAAAAATTAAAAAAAAAAACAAATTGAGAAATTAAATAAAAACAATTTTTTTTTTATAAAATTAAACAAATTTTTTTGAGAAGATTGCTAAAATTTCTGTTGCTGTTGTAAGCAAATTTCTAACACTTTGCACATACATATTACTCATACGTCAAGTAAGCCCAGTGAGTGAACCTCGGAAAGGGCAAAAGCAGCTGCCTTTCAACTGACTAATTGCTTGCTCCTAGCTGAAGTATCATTGGCCACTTGACCAGTTTTCTGAGCAAGTTTTAGCATTGACTTTGCCAACAAATATAGCCAAAATTTGTAGTTGCTTGAAAGTTTTTTGACTTTCTTTTTTTGTCTTTTAATTTGGTTAGAATGAAATTTGAAATTCCATTCCAAACTGGCAAAATGGGCATTTGTGTCAAATTTGTAGGAGCGTTTTCATTAAGCCTGTTGCAAAAGTGGAATTCAACTTGATGTGCATTCGTATTCTGTGTCCTTCTTCAATTCCCACTCTCCACTTCCTATCTCATGTGTCCTGTTAGTCTTTTTTTTCTTCTCCCAATGGAGATTGCGACTCACGACGATTGTGAGAGCAACAAATGATGCGTAAGAAATGCTTTAATAAACATGCACAAATTTGTTTGCCTTTTTTTCGCATACCCTGGACGTGTGAGAAATGTGGTTTATTTTTTATGACTTAAAAAATTAAAACAAAATCATAATCTTAAGTTAAATTCTTAAATATTTATTTATTTGTTGCACAATATTATTAATCTAAAAAATAAATTCAAAAAATAAATAATAAATTTTTCCTATATCTTGAGCAATTGAACGAAAGCTGTTTTATTTTTTTTTGTTCTTTCTGACCTATCTAAGTTTGTTGTGCGGGCAGCATTTGTTGCACAATATTATTAATCTAAAAAATAAATTCAAAAAATAAATAATAAATTTTTCCTATATCTTGAGCACTTGAACGAAAGCTGTTTTATTTTTTTTTGTTCTTTCTGACCTATCTAAGTTTGTTGTGCGGGCAGCAAAAGAAGTGCAAGTAAAATGTGAAAAGTTTGAGATTTGACAGCTTCTAGGGTGTCTGCTAGTTGAGCATGTTTTTGGTTGGCTGCCTTTTTTCTTATTGGACAACTACGTGCCATTGCCATTTCCGGTACATTTGTTTTTGGGCAGCCAGAATAGATCGGATCAGCTTAAGTCTTTAACTTGCAGTCTGTGAAAAAGTATTTCGGTTTTAAGGCTAATAAATATTTAAGGCTGCAACAGGAAGAGAAAAGATGCCCCAACAGTGAGCGCTGTATAAGGGGTTAAAGGGGGAAAGGCGAAAGGCGAAAGGAATAAGGAGGGGTTGGGGAGGGGTTCAGCAAAATATGTGCAGTCGGAAACAAACGAGCGAGCAAACGAGTTGAGTAAATCAAGCCGCACTTCCGCTTCAAGCTTCACTTGAGTCACACGTACAATCACACACACACACACACACACACACACACATACTCTCTTACATTCTCATATGTATGCAGCTGTTGTAATATTTTGTATTGCCTGCTTTTTGGCGCACAAATGAAGCCACAACCCGAGCACATGAATACACAACCCTTGATGCCCCAAACGACTCATGTTGTTTGTTGCCTGCCACATAGCTTGCGTCTCCTTTCTTCTTGCTCCCTTCTCCTTAACCCACCGCTGCCTCTTTCATTCACTCCCTCTCGTTGCTCGTTGCTTGTTGCGTTGTTTCATTCTGTATACTGTCTGTTGTCTGTTGTCTGCGCTGCCTTCTAACTGAATGAAAGCCTTGGCGCGTTGACTGATTTCAAATGGATTTTCATGTTTTTCCATGTGCCGAGTGGAGCAACAAAATCCCCATAGGTGCAAAATAGCGCACTCCACGGCCAACGAAGCATGTGCACATTTCTGTTTTGCTTTAACATTTCCCTACCACTTCTTTCTGACTCTCTATCTCCCTCTCTCTCTCTCTCTCTCTTTCTCTTTCTCTTTCTCCTCACATTCTCCCATCTGCTGCATTCTCTTCACTTTTCTTAGCCTGTTTGACGTCCTTCTGTGCCGCTTGGCTTCCTTTTTTTGTTCGGTGTCACAACAATGGCAGCCTCAGGTTCAGTCTGAGTCAAAGCTTTACTCTATACCCTGTAAATATTGCAGTCTCCGCCAACTCAAACATTTTGTACTTTCAAAGAATATTATAACTGTAATCTGCAAGAGTTTTAAAGTCATTTTAACAAATTTTCAAGAACTCATACTTAAAGTATGGTAACCCCAAAATTCATTTAAGTAATATATTTTTATTCATTTCTTATGTAACAAATAATAATAATAGCTTAAATGTAACAAAATTCACAAAATCCATAAAAACCATTTAATTCACGAACTCCATTTTTTTATAGTAATTTTTGAGGCGTCAAGAAGTATTTGACAAATTAAAAAGATAAATGTCTATGACTAACTTTTTACATATTTAAACATTTTTTAACATGCTAAACAATTGATGGACTAGATTTTTTTTATGGTCAAGAAGTGGGAGTAGAATGTGAAAGAATTTAAAATTCTCCTTTTAAACTGTGTGCTTATAGCTTAAACTTAGATTTAAAATCAATTAAAATTAATTTTATTTTAGTGTTAGAAAATGCATTATACACTAGTCATAAACACAATTATTAATGTAAATATGCTGAATATATTCCTATACATATTCAAATCAGCTTAGATAGTATTTATTAATATTTTTATCTCTTTAGTTTTTAATTTAAAATAAAAATTTCTAATATAAATATAAATTTTTATAATTGTTGCTTTCATCGATGTTAAATACACAATTAAATATTTGAAAAATTCATACAAATTAAAGTAGATTGTTGGCAAGAGTTTTAAATTTTTTTAAGAGGATATCTAAAAGTCTAGCATGAGTTAGTTGTGGCTTGCTTTGTTATTTCAGCGGCAAAATATAAAACAAACTGTTTTCCTCTTGTTGTTGCTGCTTCTTCTTCGAGGAAGGAGTTGAAAGTCGACGCAAGCTTGACGATGTGCTTAAGCGGAAAACAACGTTTTGTTGTTGTTGTTATTGCTGTTGTTTTCCGATGCTCGAAAAAATATTTTCATAGCTATTGGAGCCGCTGTTGCAGTTGCAGTTGCAAGTGCCTTTGTCTTTGTCTGTGTCTTTTAAGCTTGTGGCTTGTGGCAAGTTGCAAGTTGCAAGCTGCAAGTACAAATCGTGGGTCAGCCGATTGGCCAACGTCTGTGCAGGCGCCAATTGCATATGCTACACTAAATCCGATACCAATTCCCAGACAATTCGCAACTTTCCTATCCCCAATCCCCCCGATTTGCAACCCCATTGGCAATTCCGGGCACTGACAAGCTCTACGTTCATGTACGGCTTTCGGGCTTTCGGGCTTTCGACTTATTGAGGTGTTAAGCCAAACATTTCAGCCACACATTTGTTGCCCAAGTTGCCAGAGGTGCAATTCCATGGACTGGACACTCTGGACTGCTCTGGTGCAGATTTATGTATACGCGGCGTATGCTTGATATGTATATTTATGGGCTCTGAGACGTCTGAGTAAATGGAAATGTGATAATGATTTCACTCACGAGAACGCAGGGTGAAGGCAATGCTTTATGGCAAAAGCTGCATGGCGCTGACAGTCAAGCTGACTGCTATGAAACACATAAACATCAAACAACACTGAGGAAGAACGAATAAAATTAGAAAAAGTATTTGTGCAGTAAGACACAGAAGTAATAGAGAAAGAATACACAAATCAAAATTAAATTAAAGAAAATTTAAATCTACCAAAAATAAATTTAAATAAAAACATTAATTAAATTTACAAAATAAAATAAGATTGTGTAAAAAGAAGAAATAAATAAAGACTACGCAATTCAAAATTAAATTAATCAGCACTAAAATCTACAAAAAAATAAGTTAATTCAAAACATTGACAAAAAAGTCGAGCATATAATAAATGTAATTTAATTAATTTGACACCATTAATTGAGTAGGAGTATAAGTGTGAGTATGAGCGTGAATAGGTACTCATTTGCATTCGTGAGTGCACTATTACGAATTCCTCATTAGACCGCAAACTGGAATGCAATTATTTTATAGCTATGAATTGTCAACATAATTAAACAAGCTTTTGGACTTGTCACAGTCATAGGCAAACATGCACAGACATGCATATGAATGTCTCTACCATTCGCACAAGATACGCCACCTTCCTCCTCTCTTGCCACCCCGTGCAGTCAAAAGGCACTCGTTGTGGAGAGTGTCCTTGACTGCAAATTGTTTTTGGCAAAGTGCACAATGCACTTGACGACTGTCACATTGGACATATGGACATGAATGGGCATGTACAAACTTGAGCCTGTTTGTAGTAGTAGTTGTTATTTACATATATTAAATGTTGCACAACAATTGTGGCAATGGGGTTAGGGGCAAGGGAAGGGAGGAGAAAAGCAGCAGCTGGCCAACAATGCATAAAAAAATTGTCCTTAAATGCAAGAAAATGAGGACAATTGCAACAACTTTCCGGCAATTTTATATATGTATATATGTAGGTATTGAAACAATGCCACATTGTTGTTGCTGTTGCTGTTGCTATAGTTTGTTGTTGTTTGTTGTTGGGTCAGCGCAGGCGGCAATAAAAATTTGTCCTGCGGTAAATGAAATGGATAGCAATTGCGATTGCGATAACCAAAGAACCACACAGACGGACAGACAGACGGACGGACAGACAGACAGACAGTCGCGTTGGAAAAATTTAAAATAACATTGTTACACGACTATGAAATACTCTTTAGCTAGCGCTAAGTTAGTAAAACATAATCTGACCCTTTTTTTGAATACATACCTAAACTTTAATATAGACAGACATAAAATCTCACGATAGTAACTTTTGTCTATGTTAAAATGGAAGCAAATAATGTTATAAAAATAAGAAAGAGAAGAAAAATTATGTATAATATGAAAGATATTATTAACCACATACTCAATGCTGTCTATAGCTTTAACAGAATCGCTATTAAGATTTTCCTAAATTTTGTCAAGAAATTGGCATGACATAATAAAAAATTAACATATAAGAAAAATAATTTTTTTTTAGTATTTAACTTAATGAATCTACAAAATTAATTATTGGACATGGGAAAACTAAGCAGAGAAAATGGCAGGTTCTGGGCAGAATGAACAAAATTAATATTTTTAGTTCTCTCAGAAAAGAAGAAAGAACCCAAAAAAAGAGTTGTAAGTATATGAAGGAACAACCAAATGAAAAATATTTCTTAGACTACTTTACTTTATATCCTTGAGTATTATACTTAAAAAAGATATATGTTTGTGAAAAATTACAAAAAGAAACTTAAAAAAGAAGTGGAGCTTTATAAATTTTTGTATCTCAACAATTTTTAAAAATAATTTATCTTCTTTCGGTCAGTGTACTTTTCTATGCCTTTTACAGCATGTTGCAATACTCTAATTTTTTAAAGATTTTCAATGTTTTACAGGGTATTCAAACTGCGAAATATACAAATACATATACAATAAAGTTATACTGGGTCGAGGTCAGTTACCATCTTCCCCTTCCCCTTGTCGCTCCCCTTGCGCGCTATTGTGGGCACCATTTTGGCACCCCTTGTTTTCGGGGGCGTATTACAGTTGTTTTCCAATTTTCTGCATCGCTTTCTGTTATTGTTGTTGTTGTTGCCTTTCGATTTCTGCACTTGTGTCAGCCGGCAGCTCCATTAGTTTTTTAATATCATCAGGTTTGCACTTGCGAGGGGATTGCAACAGCGGGATAGGGGATGGGGAGGTAAAGAGCGGATGAGTCTCAAAGTTGAAGCCAAAGTGGATCGTTTAGTGGGTCAATTGGGGGTGAGGGGGTGGGTTTTGTCCTGGCAAAAAGGATGTGGTTCTGTGGCTAATTAACAAAAGTCCAGATGCCAGATGCGAGATGCCAGCTGCCAGCAGATGAGAAAACGATGGAAACGGATGGGGAAAGGGAAAGGGAAAAGGAAATGGAGAAATTGAATGGAAAGTTTTGTTTCCCGTGAACTTTGACACCAATTTTGCAATTGCGTTACGTTGGCATCGTTTTTGCGTATGTGGAAACTGTGTCAGGTAATTGCAAAATCGTTCAATAAGCAGGTCAAACATACACACACACACACACAAACACACACATACAAGTGTCACTTGTGCTGCATAATTGGCATATCAATTGGGTGGTGGATTTCTTACTCTTTCTCCATTTCTCTCTCTCTCTTTCTCTGTCGCTCTAAATTTATCTGTGTGGTGCATTCGTGCATATAACTTCTTCTCTAAGCAAATGCCTTCCACAGCCATTGCAATTGCATGCATAATTAAATTTTAGCCTGGTTATTTATACCCTAACTGAGGGTATTTCACTTTTGTCACAAAATCTGTAACGCATGAAAAAAGGCATGACAGACAAATATATAGAATACTACTGCAGTTTCTGTCATTTAAGTGCAAAGGGTCGTTATTTCTAACATTGGGCTTATCCGATTTATAACAAATCGGAGCAGGGTGAAGCATTTAGTAAAATAGACATATTCTGTGAGTTTGTTTGAGATAGCTCAAAAAACAAAAAAAATTTCATGCTAATAGTTTATTTGCATCCAATTGCTCTAATGGCATGTATATGATGTAGTCATCCGATTTTGACAAAATTTGGTCAAATAAATGTGAAAAAAAAAAATTAAAAAATAAAAATAAATCTTGCTTTTTCTGAATTCGAACTCACGACCCCGTGGGCGTGAGTCTACGACACCATCCTCTGCACAACCTAAGTACTTAACCCGCTTGCTGACCAAACGCCGCTATGGCCTCTATTTTGACACACTTGCAGGTCGAATTTTTCAAAACGCCGTCTTATATCCCGATAAAATTATCTTAGGTATATTGTGTCCAAACTTAAAACATGTAACTTCAGCGGTTTGGCATAGCATGAAAGTACTTTGCTTAAGCCTAAGCAATAACTAAAAAATCTGCGCACCATGTCATATAGCTGCCATAAGAACGATCGTTTCATAGTTCAGGCCTAATATAAACCTTTTTGTTGATTCTTGAGATATCTCAACAAATCTCACAGATTATTTATTTTGCATTATCTTATATATTTTTAAGCAAATTTGACTGAAAATTTATGTCTATATTATATAGCTGACGTAGGAACAATCAGTTAAACAGAGCTCTACAAGGATATCAGATGTTTGGTGTGCCGCAAATAAGCTTTCTTTACATTTTTTTTTATTTTCTCATACACATAGACTCGCAATTGAGTACCACCAAAAATTTGAAGTCGGACCAATGCTTAATTTATGCACCACTTGAAATGAAATCGTGCGAAAAGCAAATTTGCACACCACATAACTGAAATGGCAGGCAGTCTGCAAAGGAATATGCCTGAAATGCCAGTGGCTCATTGGTCAGACCGAGTGCTCAGCCAGGCGGAAGGTGCCACCCGCTGCACCACCAAAGAACAAAAATAAAGTATAGCCCCACTTGCCATCCTCCAAAATGACAACAAAAGCCAAAGCAATTGGATAAGGAAAATAAATATATTAAGTTCTCAATGCAGACAACGAACTTTGTATGCGCTGTGTGTGTGTGTTTTTGTGTGTGTGTGTGCCATGTGGCGTATACGTAATGTGACTTATAAGTGGACACTAAGATAGAGAGAGAATCTTATGTTTCAGTGAGTAAAGCAGTGCTAATGAGTTTAGCTGGAGAAAGGGGGAGAAGAGAATGCGAGAGTGAGACACTGCGAGTGAAAGAGAGAGAAAGCTTTTCCAACATATATGCTCAACTTACATTACTTAGAAAATTGCTGCAGTTCAAAAGTAACAAATGAAACTAAAACTAAAAATGATACAATTAATTACAAGTCACTTTAAGCGTTCTAAATATTTACAATTCTTAAGTAGTTTCCTAATTTTACCTAGAAATATCATATTAAACTATATTTAAAGAGTACTCTTTGGTTTTAAAAATATGTGTTGCATACATTTTGGAACAATTATAATATTACATTTTGTACTCTTTGCTTTGACTAGCCGTCATTTTTATCGCTTAAAATATATGTGATATATGACAATTTCCTTCTTTAGTTTACTTAGCTATCAATGATTTTGGTCCATAACATTAAAAATATAAAATAATTATATTTTTTCCGAGTAATAATTGAAAGTTTATTTATAAAAGAACTTATATGTCTTTGATTGTCATTACATTGAATTGAAATCTGTTTTAAATTCGAAGCTTCTCTTAAATCTTAGAGGTTTGCAGTTTTCAATTAAATATTCAGTTTTTATTTAAAATCAATCAGTGATCAATATACCCTATTTAGGTGACAGTAAATGGGCATAATGAGATTGGGTGGCTACGAAAAAATCTGTGGCCCTCAATGATGAGGGAATTGCAACCACTCGACTTTATTGCTGAAGTTTGCAATCCAAAACGACGCCAGACAAGGCTTCACCTCCCATTCAGTCAACGTATCAGTCTCCTTGGCTCCCTGCCTTTCAGTCTTGTTGCCTCTTTTGGCTTTCTTCTTTTTGCTTGGCCAACTTGAGGGCAATCAAAGAATTTCGACTGGCCAAGAAGTGCACTTGCCTCAGCCATTGGCATTTGGGGCGTCGCCGGTTTGTGCCACAGAAGCTGCAGCTGCAACTGCCACTCGATTATAAAGCTTGGGGCATAAATATTAGCAAGGCGTTGCCGTTGACGTAGCCGCAGTCATTTAAATGTTGCTCCCGTTGCTCCCATTGCTCCCGTTGCTCCCATTGCTCCCGTTGCTGCTGCTGTTGATTATGCCATGGCCCAAAAGCTGTCAACGAAGCAGCGCACTGCGTTTAACCCTTTGCAGCACCCAGCCTTAATGCCCCTTGCCTCCATCGTCTAGCGCACAATGAATTAAATGAATCTCAATTTCCGTTTGGTTTGCGGTTAAAAGCCGCAGCCGTCGTCATCTTCATCGTCATCGTCGTTGTGCTTGTCTCTAATACCTCTGCCATCTCCCGTCTCCCGTTTCCCGTCTGCTGCCTTCCGTTTTCCGTCTTCCACCTTAAGTTGCCCACTTGAATTTCCCCATCGTTTGGTCCGTTTCAACAAATGCAAATCCTCTAGCAGCGAAAATGAAAACAAGCCGAAAAAGTCTCGTTGCAAAAGCAACAAAATTCATGCCGCATTCCTTCAATTGCCAAATCGTCTTCAGCTTCAGCTTCAACTTGAACTCCATCTTCTTCTCCAGCTCCAACTCCAACTCCGATTCCAATTCCAACTGCTGCTTTGCTTGAAGTTGGTCTGATTCTGTTAGCCAGGACAGTAGGAAAAAAGGAAGGCCGTAAATTGCTGCAAGATGCCCGTGCTCCAAGCTAAACTTTTGTGCCGGCAAAGCGGCAAAAACTTTTAAATACACCAGACCAGACCAGATCCGACCAGACCCGAGCAGGGCCATGTCAAGCCAGTTGTCGAGGCCAGTCGCAGATCAGGCAAGAACCATTCGGTACCATTTTGTTCCATTCCCGTTCCCGTCCTCGTACCCGTTCCCGTTTCCGTTCTGGGGCCAAGTCAAGTCGTTTTCGGGTCGACAAAACTTTTGCGATTTGTTTGCGCGAAATAAACGCGACGCAGATAATTTGCGCAAAAGTTGTTTTACTCTGGCTTCGCCTTCCTATTACCGCATTTTCTGCAACTAAAATCTACCTCGCATTTGCTTTCCTCTCTCGTTCTTCAGTCGCTCCTTCTCACTCCCCATTTTTCATCTACTTCTTAAGTTCGACTTGTGTTTTTTTTTCTTTCGAAAATGTGATCAGGCAGAAAAGTACTGGACATTCGTTGCTTTTAAGTAACTACTCGTTATTAAGCACTGCATTCGTTATTAGCCAAGTGTCAATTTGTTTGGTTATGTGCAGTCGTTACTGTCAACTCGTTACTCTGCATTTTTTATGGGATAGTCGTGACTCCCTACTCGTTGCTGTTCATTCCGCTCTTTACAATAAATATACTCGTTACTGCATATTTGTTTAAGAATACTCGTTACGGCTGACTCGACACTGCTCTTTTGTTATTTTTCACTGTTCCAGGCTACTCGTTTTTATACACTATTAACTAGTAGAGTGCATCGATCCAAATTCGTGATCTACGGCTAATTCTAAGATATTTCCACCCGGATACCATAGTTCTAAAATCAATTTCTAGTCCCCGCTTATTGAGTTAAAGTTTTAATTTTTCGAAATTGTTATTATGATTTTAATGGCAAATCTTTAGTGTTTTTAGTTCGATTCTGACAACATTGGTTTCAAAACTTTTGTCAGAACCAGGACTTTCAAAATTATATAGAATTAATATAGAATTAAAGGACTAATTGTCCTTAAAACATAATTTTAGACTAAAAACAGAAAATTTTCAACTTAAAAAGCGAGGACTAGGAATTGATTTTAAAACTATGATCTATTATCATTTACTCGTTGTAGTTTACTCGTTTCCCTGCTTATTGCTAATCGTTGCTCTTTGAGCTTTGAAGTAAACGTGTTGAACTATACTCGTCACTTTTTTTAAGACTACTCGTTGCTGCTAGGTCGTTGAAATAAACTTGTTGTTAGCTATTTATCACAATTCACTCGCTTCTGTTCATTTGGTTTCAATGATAGACTACTCCTCGTAAGTGGTCACTCGTTAGAGTTATTTTATGTCACTGGTCACCAAAAGAGGGGGAATTTATTTGACAAACAAAAAAAGACCGTTTCAATTGCAATTTTGTGTAGAACATAAAACATAAGCCGAGTAGCCAAAACAATGATTGCCGGTTCGTTACTCGGTTCTGTTCCTCAATTTCGTGAATTGCGTTACGCGTTACGCATTACTCGTGATTACTCGGGATTAGTCGATACCATCATTTAGTTACTCGTTAGCTTCATTAGCCAATGCCAAACGTCTGGCAGCCTTTTGCTTTTTCGTTGCATGCATTCGGGCAAAATCATCAGTTGAAATGAAGTCAATGATGGGCAGTCGAGTTGTTAGGGGTACCTCCATTTCATTACTCTTTTGATTTTGCTTGGCACCCACTGTATGGACAGTGGATTGACCACCGCTTGACAGACCGCTGGCCCCGCCTCCTCCGCTTGCTCCTCCAGCTCCTGCCGCCGTGCTCAAGTGCAGCTTCTGCGATTGCTTTAACGGCATTGGGGCCAAACGGTTCGACCCTACACGCTGTCCCTTATCATAGAAGGTCTCCACACTGACCGGTTGATGCGACACCTTCTCCAGTTTGACACTGACAGCTGCTGTTGTCTCTGGATTGCGACGAAGCGAACTCTTTGGGGAAGTCTTCTTGGGATTCACCAAGCGCTCCAGAGAATCCCGTATAACCAAAAGGGTTTGGGTTGCATTCCCCGACACTTTACGACGACCTGCGCTACCGTCAACCTTTTGTTGCCCCTCATCGCATTTCTTTTTCTTTGCGGATGGCATTAGGGGCAACAAGGCATTGGCCATCAAGTGGGATCTTCGTATAGGTTGTTGTTGTTGTTGTTGCTGCTTCTTTGGCTTCCGTTTCTTCGTGGGACTGACGAGGGGCTTGGTCAACGTTGTTGGGTGCGCTCTCAGTACGGTCATCACATTGGGATTGGGATTGGGATTGTGATTGGGTTGCTGGTTGCTCAATTTCATGATTGCCACTGGATTTGACTTTGACTTTGCTTTTGATTTTGAAGGCGGTTGTTGCTGTTGTTGTTGTTGTTGTGGGTTTTGCTGTTGGTTCTGTTGCTGTTGTTCTTGTAGTTGCTGTGTCCTGATTTTTGTTGGCCGTTGTTTCACTTTTGCCATATTGTGTTTTCTGTCTATTCTTTTTTTATTCCAAAAATTTTGTTTATCTAACTGGCTGACTGAATGGATTGACTTCCTCAAATGTTTTGACTGAACTGAAATGAAAATGGAATGCCTTTTTTTCAAGTGCCTTACACACGGCCTGCTGCCTCATGATGACAAAAATTATGAAACGGAAAATGAGGAAAAAGATGATGATGACGAAAAAAAAAAGTTTTCAAATTCAAAATATTTAATCATATTTTAAAATTCAAAATTTTCATCTTTTCATAATTCTAAATTGCACAAACGGGGCAAATCCCAAATGGAGAAAGGTGATGATGATTAGGAAAAAGAGGCATTATACTTCAGTTGATAGACTTGATGTGGATGTTGACGCTTTAACTGTCTGTCTGTCTGTCTGTCTGTCTGTCTGTCTGTCTATTTGTCTATTTGTTTCTCTTACCATCTCTCAGTCTCTCTGGCTGTCTCTTTGCCCCTCTTTGCTTGTATGAACTTGAGCACGTTTTGGCAAGCTTCACTGTCCGCCAATTCTCCGTTCTTCTTTTTCTGCTGCTTCAACCGCCAGTCAAGACATCCGCTTCCTTTTACCTTTTGACTCGCTGAGGTTACAAGTTCAAAAATGCTACAAACAACTCTTACTAAGGGAGGGGGGACATGCTTTCTGCCTGAATAAATATGTATATATATTTTTTTTTTTAGATATACATATATAAATTTATATATATTTTTTATGATTTTTTTCTGTTATTTTCTTAGAGCTGCTTGATTTTGTCTTCCTGTTGTTTGTCTTGGCCTTTGCTTTATGCGCTTGTTTGTTTTACTTTTGCCTCTGATGTTGCCTGGGCTTGCACTTGACTGCCACTTCATTCCCTATGCTACTTGCCTCCCTGCCACCCTTTTTCCTTCCCCTCTTGCAGTTCAGTTGTGCCGACTTGAAATAAACTTCCGTTTGCTTTCTTAGATTTTTGTAAGTATTTGCATATGCTTTTGCCACCACACATATGTACCCTATCTATGTGTGTGTGTGTATGTGTGTGTGTGTACCCCTTACAAATGTTAACTCTCCATCCCTCTTTACTCTTTCACAGTTGACTGCTTTCCACATTGCGTATACGCAACGCGTGGCGGCATCATTTAAATTCATTTGCCCAATTTCATTGCATACTTTGCGGCAGCAGCTGGCTTTCTATTGATTTTCCCTGTGTGCAACCCCAACACTAGAGAATGCAACTTCCACAAACAACGACAACAACTAGAACAACAACCAGAAAGACAACACAACCACCGCTAACGACTCATTAATAAAGTACGCACATAAATTTATAGAGCAATTTTGTTGCCTACTTTAGTGCGTCGCCAGAATCTCTCTATGATATTCCTTTCAAATACCCTGTAATGTTTAAAGAGGAGAGTTGCAATTTTTTGTTAAAAGGGTTATAGTTACTAATACTCTTCGTAATCGGCTTGCATCTTAAGATAGAATATTTTATATTATATCAAATGTAGAAAAATAAATAAAATATTGATAAATAATGTATTTTAGTGGATGCAGTTGTGAAGAGAATGAATAGGAATGAATGAAGAAAATGGGAAGAGTGAGTGACAGGGTAACATTTAGTCAAGCACACTCTGCTTTTAGCTTACAGTTTTTCTTAGCGTCGTTGGCAGTGTCGCATTTTGGTGTCAAGTGTTGCGTATCATTTAATGTGACACACTCCACGTCGGGAAAAACAGTCAAAGAGAGATGGAGACGGAGAGCGACAGAGATGGAGACAGGAGAGAGTGACACATGTTGTTTGTTGTTTGTTACTTGTTGTTTTTGTTGTTGTTGTTGTTGTTGTCATCCCCTCCATGCTAATTTGCTGCGCTCAGCAGTTTAACATAATGCACGCAAGTGCAAAAAAGGAAAGAAAAATCAAAGGAAAACGTATAAAAATATGTAATGTAAGACAGGAAAAGATATAAAGAAAAAGTAAAAGACAGGAAAGTTAGAAAATGAGGCGATTGCTGTGCGTTCCTTTGTCAGCTGTGTGTTGTGGTTATCTGAGCGTATCTCGTTAGGAATCTAATATCTATTTAGAGTACAACACTATCTGTCTTTACTTCCCAAGTTGTCTGTTGCTGGATTGACAGTTTTTGTTTCATTCACTCACTGATTGATGGCTGCTAGTTTTCTCTAGATTCTTAGATATCTTAGCTCTTAAAGCTGTAAAGTTATTCTAAGTTCTTAAGTCTATAGGTTTTTTTAGCTCTGCATATTTATAGTTAGGTTTGTCCCCAGAATTCCTCTAGGTCCTTCTAATTTATAAAGCATGCTACAATTTAATGAATCTTCCTTGTACTCAAATTTAAAAACAAATCTGCTTAGGATTTTGAGGCACTGGTCTCTTTAAGTCTCTTTAAGACTTTACCTAACTAGTTAATTCCAAATCTCTTAAATTGTATATGAATTAAGAATATCCTTCCATACTTTAGACACTCCATTCCATCCCTTTTATTCCAATGTTCTCAAATCTTTTTGAATAAAACATTTCTTTATAATAATTCTTTTTAGTTTTGAGTTTAGCTTTTGCCTTGATCACTTCATCAGCTGAGTTGGGTTAATATCCGGAAGTACTCGTACATTTAAGCAGGATATATATGTGTTCTGTCCCAGCAATATATCAGACTGACTCAACACAAAGCCACAAGTCATTTAGTATGTAGTATAAGTGTGTGTGAGTGTGTGTGTGTGTGTGCCAAACATAGATATGCTCATTTCCTGTACATGTGTGTGTAAAGTCCCCTTACTGTTGAGTTATATCCTTTTTCTGTTTAGCCTTCTTCTCTGGACTCCAACGCATATTTTCCAAAAAAAATCCTATACTCTAACAAAACGGAGAGTATAACAGTTTGTATTAAGCTTAAGCTAAGGAAATAGAGATCAACTTAAATTTCTAAATAAATTTTATTGTGGTGTTTTGGATAAAATTAAGTATACAATTAAATTAAATATTATAAAGTAATATATTAAGTTAAAAAGAAACAAACAATAAATATTGTAATCAATTTGAAATTGAAGAGTCTAAAATTAATTTTGGTTTTATATTCAAATGATATTTTGAGAGTATAATAAAACTGTTAATGGTGTCTGTATATAGATATATGCTATTTATATTTATATTTAATTCAGATAAACTACTCTGTTGGCGAGTGTAAAATGATGCTGACAGTTGAATTCAGAGACAAGTTGTGGGTTTGGGTTTTGGCACAAAATATGTAGATATACATAAACATTAGTTAAGCTGCTTCTCACTTATCAACTGTCAGCCAGGCTAGCAAGATGATAGGGATGAGTGGTATGTGAGGGGGAGGATGGGGAATATGGGGGTGTCTGTGTTTTCCACTCAATGGTGACTATTCTGAGCTGACCGCGTGAGCACGTAATACAATTCATAGCAATTTGAGCATGTTGTCTGATTCCAATTGTTTTACAGACAATGAATGTCATATGTGGTGATTAGCATTTTGAACAGACATGTGTCATGCTGCAACTGTACTTGAGGGGCAACCAGGTGGAGGCGGGGTAAGGGGGACAGGCAACCAGCTGTCGAGTCTAAATTCTGGTCGTTAAGTTTGTCGCTGACAATTTGCTGGTTTCGAGTTTTTGGTTGTAATTTGAATGCAGACTTGAAATTGTCATTGCCACTAAATATGCGCTGAATGAGCGCTGAATGAGCTGAATATCAGCTGAATATGAGCTGAATGTGAGTTGACGGCAAGCTGCATCTGAGATGAGCACTATAAGTAAATGCAATTCGACTTTATTGTTGTCATGTCAAATGTTGTGAGTGAAATTTATGCTGACAGTGTAAAACATATGCTAGAACAACTCCATGTGTGTGTGACTACATATTTGTGTGTGTGTGTGTGTGTGTGTATATTTATGTGTATGCTTGTGCTTATGTTTTGGGCGTGCGCACTTAATTTGATAACATAATATTTAACTAATTTATTTGATATATTCGCTTGATAAATGACTTTGCCTAGTCAAATGTCCTGTGTCCTCTATCCCATTTCCCAATGTCCCACTGTCCACTGTCCTGTGTTCTGGCCAAAATGCATTTAAATGCAAATGCAAAATGGAATCTGTGAATGCAAAATGCCAAGGCAAATGCAATTTATGTCAAAAGGCATGTCAGACATGTGCCAAATAAAATTGTTGCAAATTGAATGCATTCCGAATGAGCAAATTGACCAATTGACCAATTCAACAATTTCACAATTGAGCAATTAAAGCGTGCCAAATCTTACACAAAAATTAGAATATTTATATCAATAAAGCAAAGTTTTAATACCCATTGAAAAGGTTTCAAGTTAATTGCAGCTCCTTAGACAATTAGAAAGTTGCTTCATTTCATTACTCAATTATAAAACTCTAAGTTCCAACTTCCAATAGATTTTCTTCACTCAATAAGCAGTTGATTTAGATTTTCAGCTGGCTGGATATGTATTTATTGGTTTAAATATATTTTGTGGAATATATAATATTTTTCTTTGAACAAGAGATTTCAAATTTATGAAATGCTAAAGTTTGTAAAACTAATTTTTATAGAAAATTTCAAATTTTCGCCTAATGTAATATATTTGTATACGATTTGCCAGCATCATTAATCGTAATCAATTAAATTTGTTTGTAAATTTCAGAGATAAAAAATAAAAATTGTTCCTATGGCAGCTATTTGATATAGGAAACCGATCTGAACCTACTGACCAAGTTTGAAGTTTCTAGCTCTTATGGTCTCTGAGATCGACGCGACGTACAGACAGACAGGCGGACAGACAGACGGACAGACAGACGGACATGGCTTAATCGACTCGTCTGTTGATTCTGATCTGCCACCCCCTTCTGCCTGTTACATACATTCTGCCAAACACATTATACCCTTTTTTTGCCCATTTTCAATGGGCTCAATTCCCCAAAAAGTATGCCATTAAATTGTTTATACTAAGAATTGTTTAAATGAGATTCGAAAGTTTATTTTCACCAAAGGTTTCAGACTCATTTAGCTTAACAACAACAAATACACACACACTCACGGAATTCATAATGAATAATGAATGGAATGTGCCACATGTGTGAATGTCAGTGAGTATGAGTGTTTGACTGTAGTCGTAAGTATTTGCTCAAATCCTAATTGTGATTGATTTGTCTGGGTGAGGGATAGTTCCGAGGGTTGTTTATAGAGCAAGGGGAGGATGGAGAGTGGAGAAGGCAGAAAGGCGAAGACAGCTGATTGAAGGAGCGTCAAATGAAATCTGTCTGCCAACTGTGGCCATAACATAATGTTAAGTAATAGCACAATAGTTGGTAGCTGAGCAATTAAGCTGTAAAGCTGTTAAGCAGTTAAGCACTAATGATCCAACCCTCAATTACGACCCCCACCCCCTTCACGCTGGCATCCATTAAAGTCAAGTGCGGTGGTTGCTGCTGTTGTTGTTGTGAAGGCTAATTGGGAAATCAGCTGGAGATGAAACAAGCTGTGCAATGGCATCTCATGTCTTCATTATACCAATGTGTCAATTAACAATTTGTGCGCACTGTTTATGACTGCCATGGACTTGCAGTGTTGTGTGTGTGTGTGTGTGTAAACTGTTTGCTGGCACTGTACTCTGTCTAGCCACAGTCAATTTATGCGCAACGCCCTTCTCATTACGACTATACATACACGTATGTGTATGTGTATGTGTATGTTCTATGTTCATGACCATAACTGTACAACGACAACTAACAGGCACTGTAATAAGCAACAACAAGATACCTCAACTAAATGCAGTCAATTTGTTTGTTTTTATGTTGATTTAAGTGACTCAAGTGCTCGTTCAAGTCACTTGTAATTGACGCAAATGATGTGAATAAGTGTGAATACGCGCTTGAGTACTCGTCTGAATACCCAGGCAGTCCAACTGACCAAACAGTTACATTTATTTTGATTGGGACAATTGAAAAATTGTCTTGCAATTCACTATTTAACACTAATGATCATTAGCTGCTAATGATGAATAGCTAATGATGTTTTTGATGATGTTAATAATGTTGTTAATAATAAACAATTCTTTTTGAACAATATTTTATAACAATTTCAATAAATACTTGATATAAAACTAAGCAAATTATTTGCATAAATTGGCTGTAAGTTAAGCTCGGCTGGCAGTTACCCTGTAGTCAGGAATTAGCTGAAATTTTCAGAATTTCAAACTAAGCTAGAAACTGAGCTTGTAACCAAAAGTTAAAGCTATAGCTTAAAGAATACTTTAGTAATTCGGTTTTAAGTAAAGTAAGAAAAACAGGAAACGATTGAAGTTTGAACAGTGTTAAAAGACATCAAAGGTGCTAAAAACAAAATTGACAACACTGGCTTTAAATACGTTTAAGTTCTTTGAAATTTTAAGGCCTTTCAGCTTTGATTTGAACAGGCAGAATAATTAAACTTTATAGTGTCATTGTCTTAATTAAAAGTTAAAGCTTCCAGTAGACTTAAAATTCGCATAGTCCGTGTGGCAATTAAACAGATCTTTGAGATAAAAATGAATAAATAAGTGTTGAAGTGTTAGTCATAAGAATGCGTTATACAATCGAATCATTCATTGTACTCGTATTAGGTATTCATTCATTTGAAATGCACAAAGCCGCTAAAACTGACGCTTGAGTGCTTCAATTTGACTGAGAGAATTAATTGCTTGACTTATATTACATAATAGGCTGATGGCGCCTAACTGGCAATTTAACTGGCCAAAGCGCAGTAACAATTGCATTAGCGTTAAATCCGCTAAATCGCACCAGACAACCACCGCAGCACCCAACCACCGCACCACCGCACCACCAAGAGCCAAGTCAATTGAAACATGCCGACAAGCTGCTCAAAGCGGATCTAGAAGCCCAACAACAATGGATGCGACCATGAAATTGCAATCACTGACTGATGTTGAGCATGGGATTGACAGAGTGACAGACTGACAGACAGATTGAGAGACTGACAGACTGATGAACTGACTGATAGCATGACTGACAGAAGTCACTAGCAATGAATGAAATCGAATTACAACAATTAAAGCCACTTGCAGAGACACTCGCAATAAAGAAAAAAAATGAGGCACAATCAACACTTTGTATACCCTGTAATGGACAGTTGAGCGGTTTTGACAGTCTGTCAGTGAAGGTGGACAAAAACTCTCTCTCTCTCTCTCTCTTTCGCTTAAAAAAATATATTTATAGGCATTACAGTAGTGTTAAAGTAAATAGATATTTAACCAGAGTTGCCAATATATGTTAAATATATGCAAATATTAAATCATTCTAGGATATTTCAAACTTTTATTTGTTACTTTTAAAAAGTCAATGCAATATTTAAAGAGACAAAGAATCATGTCAATTTGTCTAGAGTTGCCAACTATTTTGAGTTGTATTTTTTTTTTTAATAATTATATTTTTTTTTTTAAATAAAATTTGCTTAGATATTATTTGATAATTGCGACCTTGATATCTGAAAAGTATATTTGGCACCATCATTCAAATATAATTTAATTGAATTCAACTTGTAAAGTTTTGATATATTTAAGTACAATTGTATAAGTTTACAATGTTTCGAGGAATTTCACTGGATCATTTTGAATCATGAATTCGGAGAAGTTTTACAGCTTGTTTAACTAGAGTTGCCAAGGTATTGCATTTACATATTTGTAATAAGTCACTTGTTGAGACAGTTAACTTTGATTTTTAAAAACATGCATATATATTTTATATTTTCCTCTCAAAGGTGACAACCCTAAAAATGTGAACTTAGCATTTTAATTCGACAAGTAAGAGCTTTTCAGTTTTTTATTTCCGTATGCAATTATATATTTTTGTAAAGGGTATCAATTCGTCGCGCTTGAATTTGTCTGCATGCCATTTGGCTGCAAATTGTGTAACAAAGACTTAAAGGATTAAAGCACAATAATCTCGTTGTGTGTGTGTGTGTGTGTGTGTGTGTATAGACATTGACAGGGGAATCCCCTTCTGCAATTCCAAGCTACTACAGGTTTCCCTTCTAGTCCCTACCCTTCTCCATCCCCTTTCTAACTTTGATCCAACCTAATCTCTAACTGCGGCTTTTAGCTCGTAACATTTGTTCGCACATTCAATCAACGAAAATGAAAACATGCTGTGAAAAGTGGAAGAAGGGGAAAGCTGGGGTGTTGGTTGTGCGTGTGTGTGTGTGTGTGTGGGGGGGGTGTGCACACTTATTCATTCATTTGTATACTAATAGGCGCACAATCAGACAAAATGACAGACAATCAGTCAAACAAACAAACAAACGCAACGCGGGCAACGACAACGACAACGACAGGCAACAAACGACATTATCCAAAGTCAACAGCACACACACACACACACATATGAGTAGCCTGTCTGCGGGTACACACACACACACACACACACACACCCGAACACATACGCATTAGGTGCGCTTTATGTTTATCTCAAAATGTGATGCTTGGCTGCTGATGAGTTCTCTGAAGCTTCTGTCACTTTACCGCTCTCTTCCCCCTATCTCTCTCTCTCTCTCTCTCTCTCTCGCCCTTAAGATGACAGCAATTCGTTGGCTCTTAACTTTGAGCTCTTGTTGTTGTTGCTGTTGTTGCTACATAAACCGCTTAGCGGCGTAATTTAAATCCCTTTTGTGTTCAAAAACTCGTGCAAAGCCTTTCAAAATAATTATCATAATAGCAAATGGCTTTTGTTGTTGTCTCTTGTCCTTGTTGCTGTTCCTACTACTTCTTCGTCTCCATATTTTTCTTCTTTTGCTCATTATTTACATCTGCTGTTTATACCCTGTAGTGCCAAAAATAACTATTAAAGTTGTATGTGCTAAACTAATGCTTAGTCAGGCAATACTTTTATTAAAGAAAAAAAAAAACAAAAAATTTAAATTAATTACATATGTTTTCTATTTTTCGATCAATAAATAGACAAGTTATGCAATTTAATAAAAGTCTTGTTTTCTTTAAACTCCAATGATAACAAAAAAGGTTTAATGTTAAGTTAAACAACACTTGCAGACATTAAATTAAACTCAACAAATATGTGAAAATCAAATTAATATTATTTAAATTAACCCGAATAGTCCTAGCGTGACCATATGGTAACAAGCAATAGGCATTTACTAAAACTTCTTTTTTAGACAACATATTAACATTAGATTAACTTTTAAATGATATTCTAAGAGAAATTTTTTGTCTCTAGATTTAAGTAGATTTTAACAATCTCTTGAAGTAAGCTGATCCAAAAATTTGCTCACTATATTCTGCAGTGCAAAATAACAGCATTTGGCAATTCGTCACAAGTAAATTTAAATCGCTTAACTAATTTTAGTACTGAACTATATGCAATGCACTCATCATCAGTAAGTTAAAAGAGTGCTCTTTTCAATTATAAAAAAAATCGGGAATAAAACACTTTTTTTTCGGTAAATTTACGCTTTTTATTTTCGTGTTACCATATGGTAACGCTGGGACGTACAGGGTACAAGCTTTTTCTGTTCATTTTAATTTCGGTACTGTTTTGCTCACAAAATATGATTGTTCCCATGGCAGCTATATGATATAGTAAGCTGATGTGAACCAAATTTAGTCAGAATGTATATAACCAACTTAAATGCAGATTCTGTGAGTTTGGTTGAGATATCTCAGAAAACCAAAAAGTTTTGCATACTAAAGGTAAATTTGACCCCGATTGTTCTTATGACAGCTATATGATATAGTGCACCGATTTGAACCAAATTTGGTCATATATAAAGCTGTGTTTATTTCATTGTTTCTCAAATATTTGTGTTTTGTAGTATTTAGTAAACCTGTACCCTGTACGACCCAGCGTTACCATATGGTAACAGTTGAAAAAATGATCCTGTCGATTATCCTCACAAGGACGAACATAAATAATTTTTTTTTCGGATTCAGCGACCTCAAATTTATCAGTCCTGAAAGTTTCATGAAGAAACTCGACAAAAAATTGCCCAGGACTATTCTTGTTAATTATAAATGATATAGCTTTAACATAGTTTAAGTTATAAAAATATCGTGACTAGCACAGTAAATAATAAGTTTATACTTATACATTGTGCTGGAATACTTAATAAACATATAACAATAATAATAATATCATCATATAAACATTAGTTTACTTTAATCTTCCAAAAAAAAACTCGGGGACGTTATCAAAGTGAGGTTTTAAAAGTAAAGTTTTGATAATTATCAGAATTGAGAAATTAACAGCTGTAAATATATATATATATATATATATATATATGCCTAATTTTAATAGACATTTCATTGGAAGTTAAATAAAATTTTTGATTAGACAATTCGACACCAATAGATTACAGGGTATTTGCCTATTCGTCTTCGTTTAGTTGTTAAGTTTCTTACACTTTTGATGCTGATAATGCATAAGAGGCAGGCAGTCACTTTGTCTGTTGTCAGCCAACTTGTTGTTGGCCACATATTTATGTTCTTAATTTCGAACAATGCAAGCGGCAAAAAGCAAACAATTTTCATTTGAATTGTTTGACTTCAAGGATGTGATAACATTGTTTATCAATTTGCAATTTTGAGCAACTTGTTGCAATTAATATAATTAAGAAATTGCTCAATCAAGTACAATAACTGCTTAATCTTTATATTCGATTTCAAAAATCAGGTAATAATAATCTGTTTTGTTGGTATTCAAAGATGGCGATTAACAAGCTAATTAGCTAAAGTGAAAGAGAAGAAATTCTTAAATAAAATTGTTAAGTATTGTTTATTTTTTACTTTAATATAGATTGAGAAGGATTAAAATTCATAAAAGTCCATAAAGATCAGAGTTTTTTCACCGAAACTTTATGTGACCAGATTACAAATGTTTTTCTGAATGTTCTGACCAGATTCAATGTTTTCAATGATCACCATTTATTTTTCTCTGCTATTTTGCTCTTCTTCTCAACTGTTATTCTTTTTCTTGCTCAAATTCACGCTGAATAATCTGAAAATATTCATGTTCTTCTAATTGTCTCGTAAATGCCATTCAATTAATAACAATCATTTCAAATTTGATTCTGCAAATGCTATAAATTTAATGACAAACAGTGTGACCAACTAAGTTTAGAGACTGTTTGTTGAGGTAAACACTCGCTGTAAGCGACAGGTTAATTATGTAGTCTATTTATTATGTAGTTGTTGTTGTTGCTGTTACAATTGTGTTGTTGTCTTAATTAGTATTCAAAGTGAATCGACGGCAATTCAAGACATTCCAAACAATAGTTTCTGGCATGCGAAAGGGCAACTTTGAGGCTGTCATGAAAACTTTCAACTAAATGTTGGTTATCGACAGTGCTGCCAACATTTGTAAAACCAAAATATTATTATTATTTTTTTTTTTTTGAGGCAAATAGCTAAATTGTTGTAGCCAGAATTTGACCTACGGACTGTTTAGTCGTACATATGATCATCTTATGTTTCTGATTTATTAATATTTATGTTTTAACTGAAATTTACACATTTTATTTTTCAAAAAATATTAATTTCTTGGTTTTATATTTTTTTTTTAATTTTTCATTAAATTGTTTTATAGTTGCTTATGGTTCTTAGAACAAAGTTAATAGGTAAATAATATGATGGTCACTATTTAATTTAAATTTTATTAAATTATTAATATAAATTTTTAATCTTTAATTATTGCTATTGGTTTAAAAAAAATAGCGAGATTTCAGGATAAAAAATCAGTTCTGGCAAAACTGTTTATCAGTGTTTTCTGTCTATTCTTCTCACTCAATCTATTTTTTTTTCTCTGTCTGTCTGTCTGTCTGCCATGTACAAATCACAATTAAAATGTCTTCTGGCGTTTGCCATAAAGTTGCAATCGCCATTTCTGATTGCCTTAAATGCTATATTCAGTAGTACGTGTAGGGACTGAAGGAGGAGGAAAGCGGAAAGAGGAAAGGACGAGAGTAGGGGGCCTCGTTTAAGAATAGAATGCTGCGCTTGTTACGTGTAACAAGTAAACTTGCCAGTCCCTATAGTGTGAGAGAGAGAGAGAGAGAGAGGGGGAGAGTGAGAGAGGGGGTGAGAGAAAAAGGAGACGAGCCCAAGGGGCGACTTCCGCAAGCCTTAACAACCACTGCGCCAACAACAACAACAATCCCAACTCCTACCCCTACACCCACTCTCTCTCACTTACCCCCTCCCTCCTCCCACCCCACCCTCCACTCGACACGTCGCTGACGCTCTCTGCAGCCCATAGACATGTCAGTTGATTTTTTATATATGGCTTTGCTTGTAGTTTCTTGTTTGGCTCCAAGACATGGGCGTAGGCCAAGAGGGGTGTGGTTTGACTGCTGAAGAAGCATGCGGTGGGTCAGGGGAGGGGGTTGTTATATGGCCAAGAAGTCGTTGTCGTCGTTGTGCCGTGTGCAGTGCAATTTTCATGTCTGCGACTTTAGATTTTCATTTTTTTTTCCTTCTCGATTTGTTCCTGTTGTTGTGAATGTGACGAGGGGTAGGAAAGGGAGAGGGGGGAGGGGGCGCGTTCATGTCTGTCTACACGCGATGTTTAACGTCTGGCGGCTGCTACTTAGGAGGCAAAATCCACTCCTCCCTGCCCCTTTGCCACATTGCCACTCACACGAGCAACAAACTAAAGTCAGACGGCCAGACGATAGACGATAGACGATAGGCAAATGCAAACATGTAACTTTTTCGGCAATCGCAACGGGATCGAAGTGAGGTGGAGGACCTTTGGGTATCCCTGGAGTTTGCCAGGCATTCAAACGGCCCTCGGGCGCTGCTTGCCACTTGCCACTTGCCCCCTTTTTCTTTCCTTCGACAAGCGGCACCACCAATCATTGCCGTAAATTGAGCTCATTGTGGCCTAACACCAAAATATTTCTCTAGTATATGTATTTATATATATAAATATATATTTATATATATGTATATATGTATTTGCGTTTGTGTGGTGGCAACTCCAGCTGCTGTGGCGTCTCCGATTGCGGGACAAGTCCTGTGTGAAGTCGTTAAATGCGGCAACGTAAAATAAATTGAGCCAAGTCATGTTTCGAGCATGAAATGCATTTTTATTGCACCATGCAACCAATGCATCCATGCAACATGCAGCAGGGCACTTGCAACACCACAATATGCCATCAACTACATACTATACATACACACACACACACATACAACCATTGAAATGCCTCCGATGATATTGACTGTTGCCTCTTTTTTCTGTCGGCCACATAAACTAAACAATTTCAATGTGGCTAAAACAAACTTATTGGCCTTTTTCCTCTGTTATCGATAAGCGTGCAATTGAAATTGATGTCAAGCGATATTCGTAAACATTTTTATGGGTATTTAAATTTAAATATCTGTTTGATTAAATTTTACCTTAACCAAGAAATTTGCATTTATCTCCTATTTCTAATTTTGAAGTGAATAATTAATGAATATTTAATAAATAGTTTGATAAAAATGTTATTTTATTTATCTTGCGTTGGGAAAAAGCTATATAAACTATATAATACATTGTCAAACGACAAACTCTTTAATTTAAAATCAATTTGCAAACAATCTTAAAAAAAATAAATTAAATAGAATATTTAGAAAGGCGTTTCGACGAAACCATCGTTATTTTTTTTCTAAAAATTTTAATTTATTTATTTAAATTTGTTTATATTAAAGATAACTAGTTAAACTAATTCTAAATCAAAAACATCGTTAAACTAACGAGCTAATTTTTAATTAATCTAAAATCAAGATTTATAAAGATACTAATTTATTTAAAAAGAAGCTTAACATTCTGGGCGCAAAAAGAAATCGGTTAATTCTATAATCATTTAGAACTATTAAGTTCTCGTGTGCTCAACTCGTTTAAACTAAAATTTAATATTTATACAATCTACAAGTACTCATGCGATATCTTTTATCTTCTTATCTCGTTGCAGGTGAGCTCCATTGAATATGCTATAAATATAAAAAGAAATCACAACCAAGTTGCTGTCTGAATCCCAGTCTGGACACTAATTGCCCTGGCCGTAATCCAGACAAAGTGTAGATGGAACCAACTGCTAACCGCTAACATCAAACTAGCCACGTTAACTCTATCTCCCTCTCTCTCTCTCTCTCATTGTCTCTCTGTCTCTCTTCTTCCGTGGGTGTGTGTGTGTGTGTGTGTTGGCTCAAAGTTTTGATGTTTTTGTTATTTTGTGTATGTTTTTAGTTCATAAATTTTAATGTAATATTTTCATGTTTTACAATTTGATGGCGCCAAAACGCTTACAACACCGAAAATTATGCCATAAAATTGCACAGCACTAATTAGGCCAACAAACATGGCCAACAAGCGACCAGACAAGCAACCAAACTAACCAGCCAACAAACCAAACAGCCAACGGGCCAAATGTAAGCAAAATGCGTTTTTAGAAATGTTTTTCCATCTCACTTACACTACCACCCCCCCTCTGTCTATAAGTCTCTCTCCCTTTCCCTTCTCTCTATTTCTTACTGTTGCCGTTGTCTTTACTCTATTGGCCTTCAATCGCCGCCTTCTTAACAGCCGCACATTTTTTGTGTAGCCATTTTAATACCCTGCAATCGCAATCATGCTTGGTATTATAACTTTAAAACAAAGTGTGTAACACCAAAAATAATTAGGAATTGATTACCATCAACTTTATATACGACATATAGATTTTTGATCAGGCTTAAGATACAGGTTTGTATATGCTCAAGCTATTTATTTATGTATTTAAATCTGTTTAAGACAGGGACAGTAACAGTTATGATTTTTAAAATAAAAATTATGAATAACAATATTTTGCTGATTTTTATAAAAAAGTTGAAAAATAACTATTAAATTCAATATTTATTTTAAAAATAAAAAATAATTATTAATTTAAATTTTTAATTTAAAAATTACAAATAATTATTGATTTCAATTTTTATTATAAAAATCTAGAATAAAAATTATTTATCAATTATTATTATAAAACATGAATGTAAATATCCTTTGAACCAAGTGACGTATTTCCAAAATCTAAAAATATTTATAATTTGTGACTGAATACTTTTCATATGATACATTACACGACCCTAAAGGACGTATATTAAGGATGTTTAAGGTATTGATATTTACACTGGATTTCTATTCTTCAATTTTTACAATAGAAATTGACAAATAATTTTTGTTTTGATTTTTATAATTGAAATGATTGAAATTAATTACTATTTTTAATTTTTTATAATAAAAATTGAAATTAATTACTATTTTTAATTTTTTATAATAAAAATCTAAAATAATATTTACTATTCAATTTTTTTATAAAAAATTTTACGTTGTCAATTTTTTTGAATTTTATATTAGCAAGTTAAAATAAACGAAAGCTTTAAATGTCCATGCAAATTTTATGATTGTACCTTTAATATATAGTATGGTTATTTTTATTTTCTATAAAAATATATATATATGGATTTTTTTCAAAACATTGCCTCATAATTTCATTGAAGCTAAGCTAATTTTAAAAATATATTCTCAAAATCAGCTAAAGAAAGAGTATTTAATCGTGGGCAATGCTAAGATAAATGATTCTTTGCTTTTTTCTTAATTTTGTTTCTCTCATTTTGCTTTTCTTGTTGGGCGCCATTTCAGTTGTAAGTGTAATCATCGCACTATGAAAGCCGCTTACAATAATTGCCTCGCGTTGTCCGACAGCGCATCCTGCCACTGTCCCCACCCCTCCCCAACTCCTACCCCCAATACTGCTCCCTTCTTTCTATTCTGGACAAGCATTGGGCGTTTTGGCTCTTGGAAATAACTAGATCAGCAACTGCTAGAGCTGTAGTTGGCCATATCTCTTTTATCTACTCTCACTTTCTATTTTTTTCTCCCTTTTTTTTTTTTGGTTTTGCCTCCTTTGGTTAATTCATTGAAAATGCAGCGTTTTGTGTCGATTTCCGGACAGAAGACAAGGAAGGAAATGGACAGGGAATGTAGACGCAATCATAAGTAGGTTGTGGGCCAGCTAAAATCTAGGGTCTTTACTTTACTTAAAATCCCTGCTTAGCACTCCACTTCCATGCAAATTGAAAGCAGTCATTAGAGAAGTTTTCACAGATTCAATTCGTGCTGCGGATAAAAAAAACTACTCCTTTTAACTACCTAATTCGATTAGTGGAAGCGCAAAAGTAACAGGTAAATGAAGTTAAAATTAGTTTATTAATCAGAACTATTAACTTGAGCTACGCTTAAGAATTAAGCTTATAATTTCTATTTGTTTCCCATTAATAAGCTCTACTGCGGTGGTTAGTTGAATTCTTAAGCTCAAACTCATGATAATTGGGTTAATGTGGTTTCACATTGCATAATAATTCTATATAAAAAGCTTAAGCTACTTTAATTTAAAGTAATTTTATTGAAGTATCCGAATAGCAGAGCATTTTGGATGTTAATTCCGTAAAAAATAAATCAATCTTATTGCAGGAGTATATACAAAATATATTTAACTTACACGTAGTATCAGTAGAACTGATACAGACCAGAGAACTGCAACGGGTATGAAATGTTCGATCATACTCAAACATTGACTCGAACCCGTTATGATTTTTTTGCTTTGGTTAAGCGACAGGAGCGGACCGTTCGAACTGAGCGCTCGGTTCGTTCGCTCAGTTCGAACACATTGCCAGTTTGTGTTCATGACCGTTTGTGTTTGTTTGTTTTTGTTCAACCACGAGCATTGACCGAACCGGCAGGCTGACTTGATTTGATGCTTACTCATTTTGTTCAAACGATCAGGTATGGGTATGGGTATGAGCAAGGGTAGCGGTTTTGGGTATCCAAATGGGTATGGGTATGGGTATGCGAATGAGTGTCGGCTTTTGGGTATGCAATCAGGTATGAGTATGGCCGTGCGCATGGTTGCCTGCGTTTGGTTATGCAGGCTTGCAAGCGAATACCTACGCGTATGTTTTTTTTTTGTACTCTTGTTAGTTAGTTGGTATTAAAATTATTATTGAATGGCAAAATAAATTTATGACAAAGAAATAATAATTGAAAATATATGAATTGCTTTATTTTGAAAATAATAAAAAAAAACGTGTTATTATTAATTAATATTATTTTTGCTTTTTTAAAATGAACTTATGCTTAAAGTATTTTACTGACTGCATTTTTTAAGTAAATTAAACGAAGGAAACTAATTATTATTAACTTATTTCTAGAAGTTAATTCTAAGGTTTATTTAAAATTATTGACGAAACTATAGTTGTAAATTTTATTTACCTAATCCTAAAAGTTATACTTATTCAAGCAAAAGTAAAATTTTATCTTTTCTTAGACCTGTACAATACATACTATTTCTTTCACATACACATTTTAGTGTAAAAGTAAACGCCGCGCGTGCTCGCTATTGCGCGCTCTGTCGCACTCTTGTTAAGCACAGGCACTCAAGCTCATACCCATACCCATACCTGATTGCATACCCAAACGCCGACACTCATTCGCATACCCATACCCATACCCATATAGATACCCAAAACCGACACATGTTTTCACACCCATACCCATACCTACCCAAGTTCGAAGCATACCCAAACCAAAACGTGGCTTTGGGTTTCGTCACAAACGAACCTCAATCCGGTTGAGTAGTTCGTAAACAAACAATCACGCTCGATACTCGATCGTAAACAGAGACGCGCGGAACCTGATCGAACACGTTGCGCCCGAGTGGTTGAGTTGATTTGGTTGAATTTTCTGCACACATGTTCGATCATACTCGAACATACCCAATGCAGCTCTCTGATACAGACATGAATTATGCATAGATGAGAAAATGTAGCATACTTTTCGGCGCTGTCTTTTCACATTTTCACAGAATATAACAATTTTGCATTATCTTAAATGGTTAAAATCTAAAAATCTTTTATATATTTCCCTGAAAGCTTTCGTTGATTAATTTGATTTTGTTTCGCTTTGTTGGTTGCTTAACTAAAACGTTAATAAATAATTTAATTTATGTAAGTATTTTAAGGCCCTCATAAATGTTATTCATGTGCTGTCTACTCCTCATTCTCTTCCTCTTCCTCTCTCTGTCTCTCACTCTCTCTGGGCTTTTGGTCAGTTTTCGGAAGCGAAATCTGGCAACAACAATCGTGAACACAATATTTATGCCTTTTGCTTTGTAGCCCTGTCAATGTTGTTGTTCCTGTCGTTGTCGTTGTTCTTGTTGTTGCTCTTGTTGTCATTGTTGTTTTGTGTCATAGTTATGATTGTTGTTGTGCCTAGACGAGGGTCGACATTGCGGCAACGCATTCAACTTTCATTTTGTTTGTTGTTCCCTCTTTTTTTTCGCCACAATCAAAATAAAAAAAAAACACCCAAAAAAAATATAAAAGTTGTAAAGTTAATAACTCTAGGAGAGCAGAGAACATATCCTGTAACTATTATAAATTAATTATATTTACACTATTTCAAATATATTATCATAAAATTCTAATTTAAATAAATTTTAAGCTTTTCTTAACTTTATTTAGTTAATCTACAATAATATTTTCAGCCATTTAAATGCTTCGTCGTGCAGTGCCTTTCGTTGCTACTAAGTACAGGGTGTTTATAACAAACTTTTGGCCATTTATGTCATTTCATATTTATTAAGCGGTCTCCGCATAATTGGCAACTCTCTACGTCTAGCTGACGACAACGGGAACCTTTCTCTCACCCCACCCATCTACCCTTTCTCTCAGTGTTTTTCCCTCTCTCACTTTATCCCTCTTTCACTTCCACTTCTCCCAGTCGGTTTGGGCCCAAAGTGCAGCGGTTAAAGCGACCGCCAGACCACACAGCTGGCACTTGAAAACCGTTAAGAGCACCACATGGGACGATGGTTTATTCGGTGGGTCGAAGGTTCATTCGGTGGATTCGGTGGATTCGGTTTATTCGGTGGGAGAGTATCATCAGTTTGCAGATTGTAATAAAAATTGAAAGGGGCGTGTTAAGTAGCGCATAAAATGATTGCACTTTAAAGTGCTTCCCCTTTTCACTCTGACCTCCCTTCTTCCCATCATTCGCCTTGTTTCCTGTTATTGTTATTGTCGTTGTTGTTTTTAATAAATAAATGCATTAAAGCGACCACCGGGCAGCGAAAACTCCGTTAATTGAGTTACCAGCGGCTTGTGCACTCAGCCAAAAACAAACTTGGTTAAAAGTGAAGCAAAAATTAAATGAAAATAAAGCACAATATAATGAAAATTAAAATAATGATGAAAATGTTATTGAAAATGATAATAACACTGCACATTTTACGCTTTATATAATTTATAAATATAATTAAGAAAAATATTAATGATTAATATTATAAAAGAAATGACTTTTATAATAAAAATGAAATTTAATCAGATATTTTATGTTTATTAATTTACATTTCCATTTGACTAAAGATAATACAAAGAAAAAACATGGGGACTCCGCTTATTTTAACAGTTTGTTTAAGATATCTTAAATAACAAATAACATTTTCATTTTTTTTAAAACTTGATTGTCGACCGATCGGTCCAATGACAGCAATATGATATAGTAGACCGATTTGAACCAAATTTTGTCAGGATTTACAAAACCAAATTAAATGCATATTCTATTAGTTTGGTTAAGATTCTCAAAAAACAAATAACTTTTTTATACTAAAACTTAATTTCCGAATGAGCGAATGATTTGAACCCAATTTGGTCAGGATATATAATACCATCCCAAATGCACACTCTATCAGTTTGGTTAAGAATATACATACATTCTGCCAAACACATTATACCCTTTTTTGAACATTTTTAAAGCCCACAGGGTATAATAATAAGAATATAGAAGAAAACAAGTGGGAAAGGCTATAGTCGAGATCCCGACCATAGGATACCTGTTACTTATTTCAATACATATAAAAGCACTTTGAAGAAATTATTACTTAATAAAAACGACTGCATACTTTTAGGTGATTGTTTTGAAATAATAACTTAATTAATAACTTTGGTTAGCTATTACTCCCGTTCTACTTGTCCGATCTTGCTGCTGTTAAGTGAGACAATAGATAATATTAATAGATAACGTTATTAACCATAAAAACTGTATTATCTTAAAAACTGTGGGTGTGATGGTTTTTCGCGATTTTCGGGGCGGAAGGTGGCGGAGATGCCTCCTTTTTGCTCCTCCTATAATTGGCAGCGAATTTTTATAGAGTTTCACTTGTTTTTTGCAGTGTAGGCCTGTCGGCTGTCACCGCTGCCAAGGCATGCCGAGGTATATTTTGGTTGAATGGGGTTGGATTCAGGTTGAGGTTGAAGTTGGAGTGGACACGCACATACTTGTAAGAGTGCTGCATATTGCATGGCATGCACTTGCAGAATATCACGCATACGTCATGTGGCACTCTCATGTGGTTGCTGCTGCTGCTGCTGCTGCTTCCTTTGCTCTTCCCTCGGACCTGCAGCCTCCACTTGTGGCAGCTGTCTGGTCGGGTTGCATCACTTTTGGCGCACTTGACTTTGACTTTGGCACATCAAAACCCATTTGGCAAACTGCAACGGCAACGGCAACGAGCTCGGCCAAAACTCCATAGACGTGAGCCCTGTTTTGTGGTTGCCCTCGTTATCCTTATCCCCGCCCCCTTGGCCTTCCCCACACTTCCTTTACCATTCCCTTTCCCTCTCTGTCGTCTGGTTGTGGTTGGCTCAAAGCACTCGTAGCATTTGCATATTTTATTGTGTTTTAATTAACTAAAATTCCACATTGATTCTGTTTGGCACGAATCGAGTTTGAAGTCCTGCACAGCTGAGACTTTCTCCCCTTGCCCGAGAGTCCTTCATCCTTCGTCCTTCGTCCTTGCGGCTAACCAGACACGCGTGTCGGACGTGTGTCAACTGTTGGTGTGGCAACTGTTGGTCAAATGAGTCTGTGGTCGACATACTCCAATTGTCCGGCCTCATTTTAAAACTCCTTAGTGCTAAAATTGTGACTACTATTATCTCTTATAAAATTATTCTACATATATAAATACCCATAATACAAATTTAATAGATTGCAATTGTTTAGTTTAATTAATTTCATAAAAAGTAGCTTATACAATGTCAACCAACGTGGCGAATGCAAGAGTTAGACTCTTGAAATATCATTTTGATTTATATTCAGTTAGGTTTTTCTAGCTTTCATAGTAATGCAAAAGCTCCCCCCTTTGGTATTTTAAATCTAAAATATTTTAAATCTCAAGTTTTCACTTTTAATCAACTTCTTATATCATAATAAGCATAAGACAACAATTTAAACTTGACTCTGGGACGTCAGATCAATTTCAAAAATTAATAAACTGAAACGATTTGTAAGCAGAATGTCATTTTAATCAAAGTTCGGCTTTTTTATTCATTCAGCATTTACAAATGGTTGTTTCGGGAATCAATGTTTGTTTCGTTGAGATTCCCTGATTACGGGGTATCTTCTAGTTCAATACATACACCTAGTACATTTCAGACTCCTCAAATCGGCCAACACTTGCTAAAAAAAAAACTATTTTCAACTTGGTGCAGGGTATCTGATAGCCTATCCAACACGCTAAAAATTCAATTCAGAGCTTCAGACACTTCAATGCCATATTTAAAGGATTCCTTCTTCGAACTGATTGAACATTTTAAGGAACACAAATTCTCTATAATTTTTCACAGGATATCTAGCTAGTCAGTCTGTTGGTCAATTAACCATATTAGCGGTTTATTCGAAACATTTAATTAAATAAATGTAAATGTAATTGTAAATGCACAATTTTTTTTATGGCATTTAGCAAAATAAAATCAAGTTAATTGTGAAAAGATAAAATCCAAAAAAAAAAAAAAGAAACGTTTAACAAATTGTTTGAAATTGGGACCAAATTGTGCTTTGGCTCGGAAATGCAATGGCAATCAAATAAATTGTCATGTAATGACAATTAGCGCTAATTGTTATTAAATAATTCACGCTATAATAACTGTATTTAAGTAATGTTTATACTATATACAATTACAACGAAATGCAATGTGTAATGTCAATTTTTCAATGTCAATATTCATTTGGCAATTTTGATGGCCTAAAAAGTTGTTGACCAAAACTGTAGTCGGGCCTTGTCTAAGGCAATAAATCTGCATTAAAACTCAATTTGCATATTTGCCGACTGTCAGAGAGGAGGAGACAGAGAGCGAGAGATAAAGAGTGTCTCTCAACTGGCCAAGAGAAGGAAACAAAGTCAAGCAGGAGGAGGATTTTTGTGTTGAAAAATTAAATGTCATTGCTAAGGCCATGGCTAAAAAGTTGTTAGCCATCCTTTAGAGCCCGCCTGTCAGTTGCCACTTGTTTCACTTAGCAGCCAGTTAATTTATCAGCAGCAAATTGTTAAATCCGACTACGACAACAACTTTTTTGGGACCAACAAAACAAACAAGCCAACAAATAAGTCAACTCAATGTTCTCTCTCGCTCTCTCTCTCTCTCGCTCTCTCTCTCTCTGCTGCAACTGTTGACATTTGAACAAATTAAATATTGACTTGTAAGCCAGCCACTTGACCAGTTTTCATGTTAGCCAGTTAGCTCATCTTGGCCAAGTAAGCAGACAGGAAGGGGAAACTCAAACGTGGCCAGTCTATCAAATTGGCTCAATACTTTTGAGCTGATAAATGCATTTTGATGGCTTTGTTGCCCTTGGGCCATAACAATTCTCAAATGGCTAAAGTGCCACATAAAAGCCACTCCACCTTCCCCTCCCCCTTCCTCCACCCACATCCCATTTAACCACCACCTCGCTCACTCTTCTCCACCTAACAAGTCACAGCTGCACGCAAATATTTGCCGCACTTTTTTATGGGATTCAGAAGCGAACAAAAATATCGAAAAGAAAAAGCGGAAAATCCGTTGCTTTTTTATGGGATTTGTTTGGCATTCGCTTTTCATAAATGTAACAGCAACTAAATATTTGATTTGATTTGATTTGATTTCATTTGATTTAAATTCACCAAAAGCGTTCGACGAACATCGAGCATTAAGTTGATTAAATGACGACTTTTATCATTTATCGATATCTAGCAAGGCTGCAAACCGGTTCTGAACCGAACCTCGAGAACTGGTTCGGTTCGGGTTTTTAAGCAGCTTGAACCGGATCATGAACTGCACCCTTGAAATTAATTACTTTGCGAACCCGAACCTAAACCGAACCGCTTTCTAAAAAAAAGGTTTGGTTCGAAAAAAAAAATTACATAAATTAGTTTAAATAGTAGAGAAAAATATAAAACAATAAAAATATTTTTTTGTATACAATTAAACCAAGGTTCGAACCCAAACCTTGGGTTCAGGTGGTGTATAAACCAATTCGCGAACCAAACCGATGTCTTGCTCTATGGTTTGAACCGCCAAACCAAACCTTTAACAAAATTTTGGAGGCTTGCAGCCTTGATATCTAGAATTAAAGATTTTAGAGATACCCTATAAATTACACTATATGGTAGGCTCACTAGTGTAGTCTAATGTTCTGTTGGCTAAACAACGAAGAAAAAGTAAAAACAACCTGATGGTATGCAAGTTTTGACTTTCGACGTTGAAAGTATGCAATACATTTCAGATCTATGACAACTAATTCAAAAAGACGTTAAGCATTTGTTGCGTGTCAAAAACTGGCTGTTATAAAACCCAATGCCAGGTTGCAGATCACTGTCAGCTGTTGCTCTTCGGCGATATACAACACTGGCTGAACTTTAGTCAGCTGTGTGCGTAAATTGCTGAAATGATAAAAAGTGTTGGTGTTAATTAGGTGCAATTAAAGTTGTTATTGTTTGTCAGGCACGAAGAAAAACTGTGGAAGCTACTCTCTGAGAGTACATGTAATGCGATTTTCAAAACTCGCAAATGCTCAAGAACAAAAAGAACACAGTCTCACATTAAGAAATCTCACTTTCTTGCAATACGGTAGTACAAAAAAAAGTATAGTATTGTAATATAAATTACCTACTAGCGATTATTTTCAAATTTGTATTTGAAACTTACAAAATAAAATTCATCGTATTTATTTAAAAAATTTCAAGTTTTAATGACATTTTTATTTTTATTTTAAACTAACAAAATAACAGGTTTTTTTATTTAAAAAAAATACATTAAATAAAAGTTATTTTTTTCGTAATTTTCGAATACAAATTTATATTTAATTGTATATTTCGAATAAAAATTGGAAATAAGAATAAAAAAAGATTTATATTTTATATACAGTAGATAAAAGTTTTTGGCTAATATCACTAAATACGTCTAAAATCGTCTAAAAGTCCATGTTGCTTTTGAAAATGTCCTTCCCATTGATTTTTTTAGTGAAAGTTTGAATTCATATCTCTAGTTTGCGGTCCTTGATTGTGACAGATGGCCCCTAACGTATCTGCTACAAATGCGATCGCGGCACCATCGAAGGTCCTAACGGTAATACAGAAACTGTTCCTTGATCCGATACCGACACCAGTCATAATTGGAGGCCAGAGTTTGCCCACTGGGACAGAGGTACTGAGAAACAAGATGGAGACGGACTTTATTCAGTACAGTCCCGTAGCTTGGGCAGATACGCTGCTGCCATATTCGCTGGTGGCAGGAACGGAGACTAGGACGATGTCAACCTTTCCCGCCATAGGAGTTGATGTCAACATGAGCATGGACAGTTTGGTTGCTCCATTGGAGCTGTCGCCATTCGGCAGGCAAATCAGGGTCTCTTAGATGCGGATATATTGCAGTCTGGAGCGATCCGCAACATAATCCCAGTGGCAGGACTGAAGGACCAGAGATCACTTGCCACAATAATGCAGTTGACAGACATATCAGCATCTGGATTGCTTGATGAGGCAGCCGTGCTCAGACTGTACATGTTGCAGACTATAACGTCTGAGCCGTGGAACATGGTCAGCAGTTCCAGCTTGACCTATGACATTGCCATTAACGCAAGACCAAAAAGAAGCACATGTGCCACCAAGTGGACGCCAGCAATCGATAGCAATGAGGAGCTATCGATTGGCACACAGACGGGCACATCCACTCTCTATTTAAGGACACTCGATGAATTTGCTGCACTACTGGCTGGCAACGCGAGCGAGGAAGTGAAGTTCATGGATAAGGATAAGAAGGCGATCGGCGTAGATGACATGGTATATCTTGTCATTCACCACTACGGCTTGGTGGAACCACTCAGTTCAGATCACATATGACTGCGATAACATGGTCGAGGAGAGGACTCCTGGCCAGAAACTATCCGTCGGTGCAATTCCGCGCGCAGCCATCGCATACATTCCCGGATCCTACACCCACATCTGCCTCGTTCTCATTGACTCCAGCTCAGCTGACTTTCCCTCCTCACAGGATTATAACGTACAGCCGGGCATATCGGCCAAACGTGCCGGGGAGCCTGAGTTCGCCAAGTACGCTATGGCCTATTTGGGCAGGACCAGAGTTGACCAAGGCACGCAGTACAAGCCGGAAGACTGTGTCCATGCAATGAACCACATGTGTGAGATGTTCATGACACGTCGGGAACTCAGAAGGCTGCACCTTAAAGCGTCCGTCTTGTGCACCAGCAGATATAATGGTTATGGCATTTACCCAGACCCGCAGAAGCCACCAAAGGCAGATGGTAAGGACGAAAAGGACCGTGATCACACAGAAGGAACGTACCAATTCAACTCGAAGTACGACCTCAAGATTGGAGACCATGTGCTACGTGACATTGGCGATTACAACGAAGACTCACAAAAGCACATAATGCTAAACAGACTGCACTGGAGAACTGATCCGCTTTGCTTCTTTTCCTACGGTGCAGTTAACGTGTCCAGGGATGCAACGCATGCTCCATCAATGTGGAAGTTGAGTGCGGACTGCATCCAATACCAGGCTACTGAGTCCCCGGCTCCAGTCCGGATCTTGCGCGCAGCAGGTGTGTACACACGGGATCCTGAAGCCGTTCGCCATGTGTTTATGAACTCACTTGATATGTTCAACACCACAGTGGCATATGGATCGCTGTTATTGGGTCTAACCAACTGGGCAGCCTGTGAGCTTGGAGTAACAATGTTTGAGCACAATCGACTGGGCAAACGACAAAGATGCATTGATGACAGCTATCGGCTGCTTTGGCCTGAGCTTACCCAGGGATTTGTGATCAAAACCCGGGTCAACTCCGACCGCATTGTGGATGACGCACTCGCCGCTTCGTGGCTCGGTATGTCAATGAACCTGGCCACATTGAAAAAGAACATAAAGGTGGACTGGTTCGACACCCACTACAGCTGGAACGTGCCCTGGTGGTATGTATCCGCTCTGGCCGAAAGATTTGGTCACAAATACACTATCGAAGCCCAACCAAATGTGGAGTACTTCGAAGATGAGAATGACAATATGATGGGATCGCTTATTGAGATGAAAACATCGAAGCAAACAGATCTCAGCATCTTAACCAGCAGCTGTGAGTACGAGAGACGTGTACGGAGGAATAGGCCATCATACTTTGAAATTCGGACACCCACTTCTAACGGCAAGGACGAAGCCATAAACTTTGTCAGCTGGAATGCGAACGCCTTTATCGATGCCACAAAGAACGAGTTGCGCTCAGGACTGTCTACTGAGCTGAAGAGTCTTGATGGCGTATGTGAGCTGAACGTAATCGTGTTCCCTAGCATGAGGAGTAAGTCCATGAAGACATGTCCACGTGCGTTCGTTGCAGACAACGGACGCGTGGATGCGAGGGATGAGTCCACGTACCCATGCATTGTAGGGGGCTTAAGGTATCCCGATTCCAAAATAAACTGTTTGCCTAATGGAGAGACGACCGTCATACAACCTCTGCTATCCGGATACTTGGTCGGAGCGTTAACAGGTGGGTTATCCGATAACAGGTGGTTTTTCCTGGCACGACTCTCGAAAATCCCAATCTAGATTCATTTGTGAATCAGAGCAATAACATTTAATAAAATGATGGGATGTTGTTCTTTTTTCTTGTATCCAGATGAGAAAAACGACAGCACTGAAGAGTTTCTTAACCACAACACAAACTGCAGCCGAGAAGAGCCTGAAATTGAACACATCGCTAATGAACAGGTACAAAGCACAGGGAAAACTGTTACTTTTAACGATGCGGTACAAGACACTCAATTCGCTGAATTTCGTTCGATGAATCGGGGGTGAGGTGCACGTAGCAAGCCAGATGTCCTAGTATATAGCATATATAATATCACATAAAATTTGAAATTCGTGTATAACATAAAATATATAATCACTAATAAAACAGCAACTTTTACACAAAATCCAAGTTAATTCATCAATGTTATATTTTTCTAAGTATATACCCTGATTCCATCGCTTTTCTATTAATGCGATGCTATTTTGTGAAAATCTTTACTATGAAAATGTACATTTTTTTATGCCTATTAACCTTTTATAGGCATAGGCAGACCCATATTGAGAACAGCTTTCTCAGAGGCAAATGTTCATGCTAGAAGTTGAAAATTCTTTTATCTGAAACCTTTAATTTCTTACCTACCTCAACTTCGTTTTACGATAAAAAAAAATATTTTATAGATTTTTTTTTATTTTCCGGAACAACTGCCGAATTTGGACGATTAGAGAGTTCTTCATCATTTGTGTTTGTACGACAACGTTTAATCTCATAGTTCCACCACAAACCGTTGTTTTTAACAGAGCAATCTCTGAATAACATTAATCAAGCAATTTTTTGGGTTAAAAAGTATTTTTCCGTAAAAAAAATTGTATTTTCAATGCAAGAAAATTTAGATTTTTTCATTGCTTGAAAAAATCAAAAGGGAACTTTTTTAAACTGACGGTTACTTGCATACTGATAATTCAATTAGGCTCATATTTGGCCACAGATCTTATAGAGGATGGAACTTTCGAAAAAAAAATATGGATTTTTTATTAGTGGCACCAATTATATGTTAGGCCCGGGACTTATTAAGTGATGTGTTATATAGCTTATATATAAGTCTAGAGAAAATAAAGTTTTTCTGTCTGTCGCATTCAATTTCAACATGGTCTTCATTCCTTAACCATTACTTAAGTCACATTTAAGTAATACAACAAAAAAACCTACACCTTTTTTTCGCGTTTTTTTGTATTGTGTTGAACACATTAAAACAGGGGTGTTAAAAAAACACTATAAAATACATGCGATAGCAAGGTGATTAGAAAATTTTATAAAGTTTGCTTTTGGACACCAATGCATCAAAATAAAGTTATTTTTCGTTACAGACAAGTAATTATTTTCTATTTACAGACTTTAATCTTTTAATAATCTCCAGTGAATTAAAACATACTTATAAGCAGTAAAAGTTAATTTCCCAAGGTGTGCTATATTCAAAAGAAACTCAATGCAATATTAATCAGCATAATTGTTACAGGGTATCAAACCAAAAAAACACATTCACAGCTGAAATTGCAACAAAATTTAATCAAAGAACAAAAATTAACTAAACAGTTTGTGAAATTTTAAGTAGAAATCTTAAACGCAACTCTAATGGCTTTTAAGAGTATTAAGAATTTCCCCCTATTTACGCCAGGAAAATACTCCACAAATTCTCTCTTTTAATGCTTGCAGCAAAAACGTGGATAGTTTCATTTTCCGCAGTTTCTGTTAAGCTTTACCTTATTGTATGCCTTTGTGCCCCATTTTCCTCTATTTCTCTTGTCTCTTCTCCGCTGTTCGGCCAACTATTGACAGCGGAAAATGATGAAATATTGAGGAAAACTGCGCTGTGATGATGATAATTTTTTGTGAATCTCATGTGCACATGGCATATTAAAGTGTCTGTCATCTAATTTCTTAGCAGAACCAACACACACATGGGTGTGTGGCGGTGTGTGTATGTGGGTGTATGTGTGGGTGCAGGAAAATGAGCATAAAACAAAGTTTATGTGCAACTTTTTGATTACAAATGCAAATTACAGCGTCTGCGTTGACTTTGACGTCGACTGAGGCAGAGGCAGAGGCAGAGGCAGCGACGTCTGCTTGTGATGTCGGCAGAAAAAAGCAAAGCAAACTTTTTGATATTGCAGCAAAATTGCGCCAATGTTTGTTTGTTTGCTGCGTGTGTGCGAGTGTGTGTGCTAGTGTGTGTGTGTGTGTGTGTGTGCCTGTAGTACGTCTGCCATTAAGTTGTGTGCTGTTTTGGCAGCAAGTTGACAAAACATTTCATTTGCAGCCAAAAATGCGTAATCATAATGCCAGCACACGAGACAGAGAGAAAGGGAGAGAAGAAAAGAGCGAGAGAGAGAGAGAAAGAAAGAGGGAGAGAGGGAAGAAAAGTGCCAGTCAGTGCGTGATAGAGTCAACTCACTTCAGTTTCTCCCCTCTCTCCCGTGACGTGTTTAATAGGCAGGTCTTGGGTTAATTTAAACTCAGTCGTCATAAAGTTGTGACTAGAATTCAGTTGAAGATTCCAAAAAGGCACAAGGATGGCAAAAGAGGTAGAGAAATATAAAGAGCGCGAAAGAGTTAGAGATAGAATGTACAGAAAGCGAATCCCGTGAAATCCTGTTGTAGATTTTAATTTGTATCCCGGACCGGTTTCAAGAGATATTAAACCAAAGGTATAGAATTAATCCCTTTTTCAGTATTATAACCAAAAATTATTTTATTTGTTCCATTTTATTCCAATTTTGCTTGATTTTTTATGTAATATAATACGAAAAGAGGAAAAATATGAACATTAACAATTTTGTTGTTATTTTATAAGCTAAAGCAAATTGAGTTTTAAATTAAAATTTACAAGAGCTAAAATAAATATTAGACATAAACAAATAAATATCAATAACTATTTTATTAAGTTCAATGATGTGACTTTCTGATTATCTTAAATGCACTATAAATAAGTTCAAAGTATAAAAGAATTGAAGATTTCTTAATTTAAAATCAGCGAAAGTCTCCCCAAAACAGTTGATTAACTTAATGAATAGACATACAGACTTTCTCGTATTTCTGTATATATATTTACGTAAATATATTAACAGTTAAATGACCAGCTATAAAGCCGCCATCTTTAAACTGTAACTGTAAACGCAGTGCAAGCAATTTAAGCATAATTTTCGCTTTATTTCTTTACGTTTTTACCATGGTCGCTCATAAATTGCCAACAGACAGCAAAGACAGAGACAGTAAAAGGGAGAGAGGAAGAGGTAAAGAGGTAGAGAATAATATCAGCAGTGACATTTAACATCCGGTTGAAATTGTTCAACGCATTTCCCGTTTGGGGAAAAACGCGAAGTCGCAGTTCTCGACCTGCAATTAAACGCTTATCGAAAAGTTCGGACACACAGCAAAAGAGAGAGAGAGAGAGAGAGAGAGAGAGAGAGAGAGAGAAAGAAAGAAAGCGGGAGCAAGACGGACAAAGTGCTGTCGTTGCTGCTGCATATAATTGGGGTTATATGTTACCTCCCCCTCAGCCCCCCGCCCCCCTCACACAACCCTCTTCAAGTTGCGTAGCAAAAGTTTTGTAAGGAAAAAAAGTGGAATATTGTAAGGAAAAGATGAGGATGAGGAAGAAGAAGCAGAAGCTTGTCCAGCTGCAGCAGTAGCTGCATATGCGGCATAGCTTAAGGAATTAATTAACACCTGTCTAGGAAAAACGCTTGTCAACCTAAACAGGTCCACAAAAAAGGAGACAACAAATCGACTAATTTTCATGGAAATTAATTGTCTGCTTGCAAAAAAAAATAAAATAAAATAAGAAGAAAGGAAAATGGGAAAAATGCTAAACGACAACTGACAAATTGAATAATGATGTTGATGCGACGTTGACAATTAACAAAAGAAAAGAGAAGAAAATGAAGTTGAAAAAGCAAAAAAGTATTATACTTTTACTCTAGCATAAAATAGTGAAAAATGTAAAAAAGAAATTAAAAAATTTAATGAAAAATTATAATACACTCAACAAAAGAAGTAGCTCAAAAAATGTAAAAAAGAAGATTAACTTTTTTCGACAGCCAACTTTATAATAAAAGTACAAAAATAAAGGTAGGGTCTTTTAAATGTAAAATATACATATGTAACGAATTTAACACTACAAAATGAAAACGTAATTTTTAAAAAAGGAAAATTTTCAGCTTAAAAAAATAAAATTAAAAATTATTTAAAATCCAAGCAATATAAAAAAAGTAATTTTAAAAAGTACAAAAAAGAATTTACATTTTTCGACCGTGACAGGACTCGAACCTGCAATCTTCGGATCCGAAGTCCGACGCCTTATCCATTAGGCCACACGGTCGCTTGGAAATCGAGGCGCCAGAAGCCAAACAAATCAGATGCGACGCTCGACGCTCGAATGACGCAATGTTGGACGTCGACTGCGGCGCTGACGTTGGCGCTGACGTGGCCAAAGCCGAGGCGAGGCTAATGGCACAAGCATACATAAATAAAGCATAAGGGAATGGGAGATTAGTAATTGGAGTATGGGGAATAGCAAATGCATGTGTATATGTGTGTGTGTGTGTGTGTGTGTGCAAAACAAAGCGTTGTGCTAATTAAGCGACGCTCTAATGAACAGACATATTTCCTCACTTCGCTCCGCAGGTAGCAAAAACACACACACAGGGAGAGGTACACACTTGCACACGTCTGCACAACAAAAGCGGAACACGTTGCACACACAATGAGAAGCGAAGATAGAATAAGTGAGAGGGGAGCTACTGAAATGAGAATGTCAAGGAAATGTGCAAAATGAGTTGTAAAGTCGTCGCATCGCATCTTACCTGCATTTCCTATTGTTGTACCCCAACAACAACAGGAACAACAACAGCAACAACAACAACGAGCACTCTTGTGATTGTTATTGCTGGCAATGCTGCTGCTTCCGGTGCGCATTTAATTAGCAAAAGCTTTAAAGTTTAAACACACGGAACATACTGAGCAGAAGCTTTAAGCAAAAAGCTTTTGCTGTGATCGCGTTCAGCGCCTGTCAAACTGTAGCAAATTCTATTTTTAGCACAATGAGAACATTTGGCAATCGAATTGTGTTTGCTGCGTAGCCGTCGATTTTCAACACGGCCCATTAGCTCAGTTGGTTAGAGCGTCGTGCTAATAACGCGAAGGTCGCGGGTTCGATCCCCTCATGGGCCACAAAAATAATTTTTTTTTTTTAATTTTTAAATTATTTTTGAATTAAAAATTAATTAATTATAATTTTTCATGAAGTTAATGTCTATATTTAATAAATAAATTTAAGTAAAGTGTTCTAAAAAGAAATCAAAAATAATCTGTGAGACGTAGTAAAATGTTTCTTTAATTTTAGTTGCATTGATTATACTCGTATATATTAATTAATATACATAGTTTAATGTCAAGTCGTAATTCTTAGCTTTAATTTATATCTCTCACCATTTACATTTAGATGTCATTACATTTATGGCCTACTCGGCTGCTTTTTGACTAAAGTAACCGTTGCCACGCCTACACTGAGTGGTGGGCGTTGAGGCAGACGAATAACGTTGATAAGTTGCGCAATTATTGCGCTTGGCTGGCAACGTCGGCGTCGGCGTCTCAGTTGACGTCGCATTCGATTTTCCACAATTGAATTCAATTTCATTCACAATAAAATTTCGTTGGCAACATCATTATTTGCAAGCATTATCAACATCATTATCATCAGGCAACGACCGGACTCAAACTTGACTCAATTCAATTCAATTCAATTCAATTCATTCGATTCATGGCTAACAATTTGCAGGCGCCAACTCAAAATAATATCAGAGAGGATGATGAGAAGGGGAGAGAATTTATAGGGAGGAAAAGGTTGAAGTTGCTGCCTAGGTCAGAGGTCGCTGTCTGGGTCTTGTAAATGTTTTCATTTTCGTTCATTTTCTGCGCCGCCTTTTTGGCAAACATTCAAAACTAACTAGCTCCCAAATAAAAAGCGTTCGACGGCAGGAGGAAAAGTAGTAAGGAAAAACTGCGGAAAAACACGATAATGTGCATCAAATGAGCTGTGCGCACATTTCGCAGGCGTCGCATTGGCTATTGAACTTTATTAGCCTTGTACCAAAGCGTTCTTTTTTTTGGCAGTGATTTGACTCGTTACCCGTTACCAGCTACTCGTTACCCGCTTCAGAAACTTTTGAGCCTTGTTCCAAAAGGTTCCGTTTTTGGCACAGAAATAATAAATTGACTCGTTACCAGCTACCCGCTACTCGTTACTCCTTACACGTGGTTATATAACTTTTTAAGCCTTGCACCAAAATGTTCTGCATTTGGCACAGAAAGAAGGATTTTAGTTGTTACTCGTTACCAGTTACCCGTTACTAGTTACCTTGGCTTGTTAGAAGTTACCTACTCGTTACCAATTACTCGCTACTCGTTACTTGTGGCTATTCAACGATATAAGCCTTGTATCAACGAGTTACAGTTTTGACTCATAAAAAGAGTGGGTTAACTCGTTAAAAGTTACTCATTACTCGTTACCCGCTACTTTTGGCTTTTTAACCATAGTTAAAATGTCTTTTATCAATGGCTACATTTTTTTTGCAGAGAAAAAGAGATATTAATTGTTACTCGCTACTTTTGGCTTTTAGTTTAGTTTAGTTTAGTTTACTTAGCGCTTAGTTTTTGGCATAGAAAGAGAGATTTGACTCGTTACCCGTTACCAGTTCTTAGTTAGGAAGTAAGTTTCAAGTTTGGGCGAAGCAGTTTATCAAAAGCTTAACTAAGCAGACACACACACACACAGTCACACAGTGCTGGAAATGTCCTTCCTTTCCAGTACCCAACAACAACAGTAACTACAACAAAAGTCTTAACTAAAAGACATATCAAATAAGTAGATGACTGTGCAGTTACCCTGTAGCTAAATGAATTGCATGGGGTATGCATATCGAAGGACCATGACTTATCGGTAAATCGATATTTTTAGAAAACGTTTCAAAAAAGTATGTTCTAAATCGTTTTTTTAAGTTTAAATTAAAGCTCAACTTTTAACATTACAATTAAACTTTGTAGTTGCATTTATCGATAGATAGATATTTTTTAGAAATGGTTCAAAATGCTTGCAATGATGCTAGTTTATGATATCGAAACAATTGAGCACAAATATCCAGAGAACAGAGTTATCCGAAAGATGCATATTTGCTGAAAGTTGCTGTAAACTGAAATTTGAAACAGCTGTAAAATACTCGAATAAAAATAATAATTCGAATAAGAATAATAAAACTATAGATGTAGAAAAAAATAAAGAAAGTATAAAGGAAAGTGAGTGGAAGATCGGCAGAATAAGGTAGTTATCAAATGGTTTGGAATTTGCTTTTTTGAGCTTCAAATTTCCAACTTTCTTGGCAAATGCACAGATTTGCTTTTGTCAACAGTCGTGTATGCCCTATGAGCAGTCTGGGGTATGCATCTAGTTAAAACACACACACACATCATTCTGGCTGGTCGTGCATGTTTCATGTCCACTTAAGACTTGGAAGACGACGACGTTGAAAATCCCATTGCCCAGTCGCATTCCCCCTTTTTTTTCCTACTCCTACTCCCTCCTCTCAGCCTCCCTCACCCTCTCAGGCTCTTGACTTGTTTGGGCCTTTGTCAACGTTGTTTTGGGCCGTGGCTTAGAGTTTTTGCTGCCGCTGGCAGTGAATTACCCCTAAATTATGGTAATTTATTTTGCCCCAAAGAGCGATCCAACAAGACGACAACCAATGTCCATTGGCCACCGGCGTCATTGTTGTTATCGCATTGCCAGCCTACAGTTTCGGTCTTACTCCCACTCCCCCTTCCAATTCCTCACCCCACCCTTCCCCCATATTTTTCTAGCTACAAGTTTGCCTGCCTCTTGCCACATTTTGACTCGCATGTGGCATCAACTTTGTCTCGGCATTTAAAATGTATGCGATTTAGGAATACGTTCAGTTATGAAGTGCTTCTGTTTCTGCTGCTTCGTCCTGTTCATTCTCTGCTATGCTCATCTCCATTCTTCTCCTTCTCCCTCCTTCTGCATCTTCTCTCTCCTCCTGCTGGAGCAATTCGGCGACTCTATGTCTCTGTCTGTGGCTGCCTTTGACGCCTCGTCAGCGTCTTGATTTATGTGCCTGAAACTCAATGAACGAGCACAAAAAATGAGTGAATAAAGAGACAGAGAAAGAGACAGAGAAAGAGAGAATGAGGGGAAAACTGCACTGCTTCCATCCTTATGAGCAGAGAGGACGGGGAGTTAATGCCGCGGGGGCAATTAAAATACAAAAATGCAAATACCCTCAAAGTCCCGGAGCTGATGTTACGCCGTTTGACTGCATTTTGTAACTGGGATTAACATGTTGCCCACACGGGGCTCATTAAATGCGTTTCCACCTCCCCTCCCCCCGCCCTGTGCATTTACCCCTTGCCACCATTTTTCACTCTTCAGTCTGTTTAACGATTCACTGACTCACTGAATGTGCACCCCAAGCGGCCACATATGTGTGTATGTGTGTGTGTGCGGGTGTGTGTATGTAGATGTGCTTAGAGCCTCACATCAAACAACAAATTAACGCAAAGTCACCACTAAAAACCACTGAACCAATGCAACATTTTCGCCGAGCGTTTTTTAAACAGCAAGTATTTGACTTAAATTTCATTTAACAACAGCATTTTTCCAAATTTTCACAAAAATCAAGTAGAAAAGAGCTCAATCCTAACATTAAATTCAGGAGTCGTAAATTGGTGTTTGAAAAATGCAAAGCTGAAAATTGATAATTTAAAATTTAAATTGAAATAAGAAATATAATAAAAATTGTAAATAAGTATTGAATTTCAATTATTATTCAATTATTATAAATATTGAATATCAATTATTTTTACATCATTATAACATCATTTGTTTAATTAAAATCAAAAAATAAAATAAAATTTATTTTTATAAATTATTTTTTTAATTCTATTCTCAAAATTGGAATTGTAACGGTTCTTGTTTAAATGTTTTTAAACGTTTTTAAAACACAGAAGATTGTTAGTATTGAAGTTTTTTGTCTTTAGCGAGTGTTGAGTAAATATCAAAAAACTGTGTGGATATTAAAGAAATCTGTTTTGTATAGGTCAGATGTTTTCAATAATTTACTAGAATTTTTGATTATGTAGCAAATGCTTTCAAACCTTTATGTACAAAACCGACGAATAACCGTGTTAACTGTTAGTAATAATATAATTTAAAAAAAAAAATAATAATAATATAAAGTTGTGTCAAATTTTATTAGTCAAATTAGTAATAATATCATACAAAAAAAATAAAAATAACAGTATTTATTAGTCAATTTGGACACTACTTTATATTGTTAATATTTTTTTTTTTTTTATTATAATTTTACTTACAGTGTCATCAATTGACAAAGCGTCAAGCAAGCGAAGTAGAAACTTTGCAAAATTTTCCTTAACTTAAATTTAGGAATTATTCTATGCACACTGATTGCAATTGTTGACTGCAAAACACTCTTATAATCAAATAATTCATTTCACTTTCCACTGCAATTGATTTTATTCGAGTTATCGATACCCTTTTTAACTGTCTGAACCTAATTGACGAACATGAATGAAACGATGCAAAAATAATCAAATTGTGGCTTTGTCTCTTGTAAGCCATTAAAGAGAGCTTTGCGAGCATCAGCTGCTACAACACACACACACACACACTCGCACACACATCTACATATCGATAGACAATCGTGTTCGTTGGCACTGGCAAACAATCCACTTATGGAAAGCAATCGCTCTGTCCATGGCAAAGTGACCCTTAGCCTGGCATCTGCAGCAATTCCCTTAACCCGCTGATGTTGCAACTCCTGGTTACATTTGCCCGTTACCTGCTACCGGTTTCTGGTTACCGGTTACCAGTTGCCAGTTACTTCTGCTCTTCTGCTTACGACTCATTTGCGTTTGGCGTTCGTAGAGCAATTATGACCCAATTGGTTTGCCTTTGGTTTGATGGTTTTAATGGTTACTCCCACTCCCTCGCTTCCTCCTCTCTTTCTAGCATCTCCCCTCTTTCATTACCCTCTTTCGCCTTCCCTGCACTGCATTCCTTGCTTTCATGCTCCATCGCAGCTCGTTGATTGTGTGTTTAACCTGATTTTGCCGCCTTTATATAAAGTCATATGTGCACTGAGCAAAACCTTTGAGTCGTTCTTAAAGTTTGGAAGTTTGTATAAATTAAATTAATCAACTCTAAAACAAAGCTAGCTATAGAAAGTTATAATTACAGTAAAAGCTACCCTATTTTAGACTTCAGGTATTGGAACAAGCATTCATAAGCTTTTTAACAAAAAAATTAAGCAAATCGGATGATTAACGGTCTTAGTGAAACTATGAGAATAATCTTGAAAAACTATGAGGATACTTTAAAAAAAAAATTAAATAAATAAATAAAATAAATGCATAATATTCATAATTTTAATTTTTGTACTTCTGGAAAGCTTTTAATTACCATTATCTGATTAATTCAATCTGAAATAAATCTAAATATTTATAGAATTGTTTAAAAAAAATAGTTAATTAAAGACTTACTACAAGAGTTTCTTATGAATTAATCTACTAATGTGTAAGAGAGATATAACACTTCTTTCAGTGTATATTTAAAAGTACATGTTTGTGTGTTAGATTGTATGTGTTTGTAAGCCTATGTTTGCTGTCCAAACTTACGCCCACCCAATAAAACTTGGCTCCTATCGAAAGTAACTTCAAACCACATGTTAAGTAACGTAAGAGCAGTTGCTAAATCTGACGTTTTCCATTCGCTATTATACAGGGGTGAAACGCTGAAAGAAGGGTAGCATTGCAAGGTAGTTTGGCAGGGCTTCTGTTATGGCTCTATTAACGCCCATTTCCCTTTCAACGCCCATTTCCAAGAACAACGTTGCAGAAGGCCTTCTTGTAGAAGGCAGTAGAGCAGGCCTGCGGCGTTCGCTGAACATAATGCTTCCAAAGGCATTTCTTTGGAGTGGATAAGCAACGTTCATTAAAACACAATAAATATTGAAAATGCATATATATTTGCTTAGACAAATGTAATATATAAATAATAACATAATGAAAATATTTATATTTAAATCTATAAATAGTATATATTCCCCCCAGTGCGTTGTCTCGTCTTGGTTCGGTTTTTTCTATTCCAAAGGCGTCGGCTTGGTTTTGCGTGTGCATCCACACTTTAAGAAATGAAAAAAAATTAATTACTTTAAGAATTAAACTCTGTATTACATAAAATAGTATCTACTCGTACTTACATTTCAATATAAAGTCGACCACGCATTTTACGTATTAATACATACATAAATCATATATTTGACGGCTCTAAATAAATAAATAAAATATTATAATATAAATATAAATAAATAAATGCAATGTATAAATGCAAAAGAAATTACTATATTTTTTGTACTTACGATGTAAAATAATATTTTTCAAGTTTTCATATTTCAAAATCACTTTGCAAACACGTGCGCACTCGACGGCAGCTTCTTCTTTTTGCGATAGAAAATTACAAGTATATGAAGATCATCCACAAAGAATGAAAAAACATAAAGAAAAACTGTAAAAATTGCGCTAATTATGCTATGTCCGCTCTTTCGTGGTGGTTAACAGGTTTGTGCCTGTCTTTGAAGGCGAGGGCGTGTCAAAATACATAGCAGAGCAGCGAACGTTTTGAAAGACCTGGCGTTTAGCCTTCAAAGTCAGCAAATGCAACGTACTCTATTGCAAGGCTTTTTTGAGCTCTCTTAGCACCCTGTCAAGACATATACTACTCATTTTGCATGAATCATAAGGTTGCCAGAAGGAATTGCTTGGCGGAACACGTTGCTCCGGGTTTTACTGGGCAGTTAGCAAAAGTTTTTACTCAAGCACACACCAAGATAAGCTCACTCACACACACACACACACACTAATACATATATTCTATATACTCAGGAGCTTTCTGCATGAAATGAAATTATCACTTTCAATTGCAATTGTAGCTGAGCAATTGGCAGAGTCTCAGATGGATAGAGAGAGACAACAAGAGAGAAAGAGAGAGAGAGAGAGAGAAACAGAATGGAGTTAGTCAGGTGTTGAGTGCACGTAGCAACGACGTTTTCACATGCTGCAAACTTTAAAACTCGTGTCACGTGTCTGCAACTTTGACAACGCACAGAGATCTCGACTGCTTTTGTAGCTATCTCTCTCTATCGCTGTCTGTCACTCTTTCTTTTTTATTTTGACTACCTCTTCTAGCATTCCACTATGGAGAATTTTCCCGATTTCTTGGAATAAATTCAATTTTTGACAGTTTTAAAAATACGTTCTTAATAACAGCAATCGAAATGTCCAGGAAATGTCCAAACTGTAATGTTACATACCAGAGATTTTAACAGAACTCGCCACTGTTAAGTTATAACACAGGTTATGCAATTGAAAAGCGAAAGAGGCTTGTACTTTGTGATTAAAAGCTTGAATTCTAGAATTTGGTCGTATTGTCCTCGTAATTCTATAAAAAAGAGAGCCATCTCACTCGTTAAAAATTAAAATTAAATCTCAATAAAAAAATTTGTTCATTACAACAAAAATTGGCGCTTTACTGCCGATTTTTCTATATGATATGGTAGTCTAACGTTGACTAAAATGGCAGAAACTTACAATCACTTAAAACTAGTGTGTTTGGCCTAAAAATATTAAAAATTAACAAGGTTTTCCCAAAAAGGTGTTTTTCTTACCGATAATTCATATTATTTCTTTATGATATAGTTGTCCGATTTGGATGAAATTTAACCAACACGTTAGGAACATAGTAACACGCCTAACCTGCAAGATAGCTTGAAAAACAAATAATTTGCATATCGCAGAATCCAGAAAAAAGGCGGGATATTATATGCCCAATGCAAAAAACTTAATCAAAAAAATCTTATTGGCTCTCGAGTTATTAATTAATGAAAAAAAAAAAATGACAAAATTTTCCATAGTGCATTCTCTATTTCGCTTTACTTCCTTTTACCCCGTTGTTTACAGCATTTGCCATTTGGCATTTTATATAATTTGCATTGCATACTTTTGTGCGCTCATTTAATTGCAACGACAACGAAAACAAAGCGAATGCCATAAAAAACACAAGCAAATGATGAAGTTGGAGACAGAGACCGAGAAAGAGAAAGAGAAGAGCAAAAAGAAGAAGAATAAGAGTGACTTGCTGCCTTTTGCTCTGCCCCGCCCCCTTCTGTTTGCACCTTTATATATGATGCAAATTCAAAGGCAACATTTTGTTGCTTTCTCTGTCTTTTGTCTGCGTTCTCTCTTTATGTGTATGTGTGTGTGTGTATGTGTGTGTGTGTGTGTGTGTGTGTGCATTTCAATTTGTCTGCAGCTGCCTTTTTAGCCCTCATCATTATCAGTATTTCACTTTTGCAGAAATTAAATTTTGCGCTACGCTTTTCGTGTTCGCTTTTGATTTGGCCAACTTGCCTCAATTTGTTGCACGACTCCATTTAAATAAGTTCTTAATCAGCGACTGGCTGTCAGCAGCAGTAGCAATTGGGCAGGGGTTGGAGGTGAGTTGTTGCCACACAAAGAGATTTCCCGTTGCGCGTCTGGCCTATAAAAGCCGCAAGTGCTTGACGTTGTTGCATGCAACATCTGGTTAGGGTCTCTTTTGGCTTAAATGGAGCAAAAGGCGCTGCAATTATAAATGCATTTTCATTGTATATGCAACATGCCACATGCCACACACACACACTCACACATACATATGTTGCTCTTGAAACAAGACTCAACACAAAAAGCTAAGTAGTACTCAAATTATAGAGTATTCACAACCAGACCTGAATTCTTTCTGTGAGTATTTTAATATTCAGCATTTGCACTTAGCGAAAAGAGCTTTGAAAATAGGATGATATTTTGGGTCTATTTTCTATTTATCAATTGCAAATGGCTCAGAAAATATTGCTTGATGATTTCTCACAGTGTCGCGTTTTAAGGAGTTCTCCCTCTCTCTCTCTCTCTCTGTATCTTTTGCACTTTTTCAAGTCTCTCTCAGATAACTAATACCCAATTGTTATGCGCTTCACTTTCGCTTCTTGCGTAGCCTACTTTCAGGCGGATGTTGTTTGTTTGTTGTTCTCGTTGTTGTTGTTGTCGTTGTTTTTGCAATTTGCATGTTGCTTTGAGTTGCAATTTTCCATTTTTCCTGCCATTGTTTAGGGCTTGGCCTTGTGCTTATTGTGACCCTTGCACCGTGGCTTAAATTCTGAAAAACATTAATTTAATTCAGTTAAAATATTTAAATTTTCTAAAAAATTAAAAAAAAAATTATTTTAGACAATTTTATTTAAATACGAATTAAATTTTAAAACAAAAAGAATTGATGCATCAAACAAATACATAATTATTATAATCTTTTTTTCTTTTCTAATAATTTGGAACTTTAAATAGGCAGCTTTATCTTACAAGCGAAAAAAGAATTGCCTGCCAGAACTTCAGTTTTTATTGATCGAGTCTATTTTGACACTGTCCTTATCAATAATATATAAAAAAAAATGTATTTCAAATATACTTAAATCAATTAAAATTAAATTTGTCTAAATTGCTCATTTATATCAATTAATTTACAATAAGCTTATTAAAATTTTATTTAAATTTTGTAATGCATTTTCATATACATTGATACCACTGTGCGAGCGCTCGCCTTTTTCTCATGTTGCACTCATTAGCAGGTCAAGCCCCCAGGCGTTGCTTTCTTTAACCCCCATAGCGCCTTTTCCTTTTTAGCTTTTCTCTTTTTTTTCCCTACCCCTCTTACCTCCCTTCTCTCGCTCTCTCTATTTTGCTTCTCTAGTCACTTTCCACGTCATTCGCGTTCTTTGATAACGCTTTAAAATTTGCCAGTCATCTTCTGGGTGCACATTTGTTTTTGGACTGGCAAATGGCAAAAAGTGTCGAGCTGCTGAATCTTTGGCATGTCCATTCTCAGTTTCCTCTCCCCGCTTTACTCTTTCTCAGCTCCCTTGCCCTTTCCCATTTCTTAGCTCTGTTTCCCATTCCCATTTCCATTGTCATTGCCATTTTCAGGCTCATCTTTGGCACGCTTCAGTGGCTCCTTTTGGGTTGCTCATTGTCCTTGTATGTGTGTGTGTGTGTGTGTGTGTGTGTGTGTGTGTGTGTCGCTGATAGCGCAAAACTGCCAGATGATTATCGTTGGGCCAAACGTTTTTTGTCAACTTTATAAACGAGCTTGCAACACGCCGCATGCAGCATGAGGCACGTCCGCAGCCACGCAAGAGCCCTTTAACCCTTTTTTAACCCCCCCCACCCCTTCCATTCATCTCCTGGTCGTTGTCTTTCTCCGCCCCTCTTTCTCACTCTCTCTCTCTCTCTGTCTCTGTGTATGTATGCACTTTGAACTCGTTTTGTTTGACTTGTGCTTTTCTTGGGGCATGTTTTGGGTCGTCTTTGCCCCATCGTGCTGTGTTGCTGTTAATTGGCTGCCACAATTTGACTTTTTGCGCCTATCAGCACACAAAATCAAGCCAAAGACAGCAGCATCATCATCATCATCATCATCATCATCATTATCATCCTCCCTCCTGTTCATCATCATTTTCTTTGTCATCAACACTTTTGTATGGTGCGTGACTATCGAGCAATGTCACAGTTTTGCATACAAAATTGAAAATTTTCACTTATTGTTTGTCTAACCATGGACACCATTGACACACCCCCACCCCCACCCTCATACTGTCATCACTCCCTTTTCAACTTTCCTTCTTTTCCTTCAAAACATTTGCCCAAAAGTGTGCTTTTCTTTTGCCAAAGGCAAAAAATGTTCTCAACTGACTTTCGATTCAGTTGATCAAGAGGGATGGGAGCAGGCTGAAGGGGGATGCAGATGGAATTGCAGTGGTAAAGGAAAGAAGGGGAGAAGGGGAATAACTCTATCACGTCACTTTTAACTCTGTTATGCACTCAGTCAACGTTCATTCTTCCCACGAGACGTGGCTACAACAATTTTCTAATATAATTTCCTCCGTTCACACATTGCATTTAGCGAGCATTTCTCCCGAGGTGACACGCCCACACGTCCACTTCAATTGCCACGCCCACTCTCGGGAGAACGCCTCAATTGCTGCTGTTGCTGCAGTTTAGTTTAATTTAAACAAATTTTTACAGCCTTCTCAAAGTGAACAAACATACAAAAAAAAAAATGAAAAACACAGGGAAAAAGGGGACTAGGGAAAGAGGAGAGAGGAAGGAAAAGAGAGAGATAGATAGATAGGGGGAAAGGGGTTAACAATAATGTAGAGAAAGAGAAGCAGTGGGAAAAGAGAGAAGAATTGTGCACCGCATGGGCTTCATTTTATATGATTTCGCTTTTGTTTTATTTTTGCGCTCTTTGCAATTCCCACAACTGCATAGAGTGTGTGTGTGTGTGAGAGTGTAACACATATGTGTGTATTTTATACATAGGGTGTGTGTGAGTAGCATTATAAACTTATCATAAAATAAAGTTAGCTGCTATTCAAACCGCAAAATTTGCAGCGTCGCGTTATTAAATCACCACCCAGGTGTGCCAAATGTGTGTGTGTGTGTGTGTGTGTGTGTGGGCGAGTGTATGTGAATGTGTGTGCATGTGTGCGTGTGTGTTTGTGGTAGGTGTAAAACTTAATAAGAGTCCCAAAAGAGGCTGTGCCGTGTGCTCATTGCGGACATATCCTGCAAATCAAACAATTTATAGACAAGCGGAACACTTAGAAATGTTTTGAACCGGTTGTAAAACGGTTATTCAATGGTTAATAGTGTCACAAGACATCTTGAGTGACTAAAATGCAATGCTCAGCGTATTTTAAGATTCTTTCGAAATGTCTATGAAACGGTTATGAAACGGTTATGAAACGGTTATGAATCGGTTATGAAACGGTTATGAAACAGTTATGCGACAATTATGTTTTCATCTGCCAACCACATTGCGACCAACCAAATATAAATGTCAAACTAAATGATTTAGCTGAATTAAGCTTTAAGTATTCTTTAACAGTCCACCAAATCGGATGATAGAATGAAAATCACATGTCACATGCTTAAATATGCACTCGAAAAATGGTGTAGAGTAACGTTTGTCTTCTATAAGAGAGCGTATTGATCCTGTAAGTCCCTGAAATAATAGGGTATCTCAAGTGACGTGTCACACATGTGCATACACAGCAACTTACCAACACTGCTAGACAGAGTGCACAAAATGGCAGCCGACAAACGTAACGAAATGAAATGAAAAGAAACGGAATGAAATGAGACGAGAGGAAACGAAACGGGATGAAACAAATCGGCAGGTAACAAAATCAAGGAGGCGAGGGGAGCAGGGGGAAGCGAGAGCAGGAGGGGCGAGGAGGGAGGGGGGGGAAGGCTGCGCGATGTTGGGGCAAAAGCAGCCACGTTGACATTTTCTCAACTTAATTAATTTTCAGCTGCCCCAGCTACATACACACACACACATACACACACTTGAGGCTTGGCGGGCATTTTGTTTAGATTTTGCTTTACACTTGGCGCTTGATTAAATTTGGAAGGCAACGACAACGTCAGCGTCAACGTCAACGTCAGCGTCAGCGTGTGGCAAGTGGAAAGTGGCAGCATAAATATTTCAATTAAAATTAAAATTTTGAAACGCCTTTTTGCTGTCGAGTGTTTGCCATACACTACACTGCACTTCAAAACACAAAAGCAAATGAAAAACTAAGCTTATTATGCAGCAGGGAGAGTGAGGAAGGTAGAGGAAGAGTAGGAGAGATATTTTGGCAATATAAATATAAATATAGATACATATATAGCATATTGTAGATAATATAAATATAAATATTAAAGTGTGGCAATTTTTTTTTCGCGACAAAACAGCGATGAAAATCGTAATCTACGATGAATTCTAAGAAGAATTGACCAAGAAACCATGGGTCTAAAATGAATATCGAGCTTCCACTTTTTACAAAGAAGTTATTTGGGCTTTTTATATGGGTAATTGTCAGTTAGGTGGAACTTACATAAAAAAACCCAATTCTTCTTATAGCTTACGATTTTTATAACCGCTTTGTGCATTTTTTTTACTCTATACAAATTGACCAATTTTAAAAAATATACATAAAAATATGGATTATAAATTTATTTCTAAGAGCAAATTAAGTCTCATTTTAAAATCCCTTTGCTCTCTCGAAAGTTATAAAGTGAATCTTCAATCTCTAATACAATAGCCAATTTCAAAAATAAATGTATTACTATAATAGCTCTCGTAATACTCTCAAATATTGCAAACTTGTACCGTTAATTGCTTTCACTGCTTTCCTTGACCTTTGCTGAGTTCATATCAGTTATTGTTTTCAACTACAAAGCATTTTACATACAAGTTTGTTTATGCAACCATATAAATACGATAAGTTCTTGTTGTGGTTGTTGTTCTCTTTGTTGTTGTTGTTGTTGTTGTAACTGTTGTTGCTATTGTTGTTGTTGTTGAGTTCTTCAGTTGATTTATTCGCGTTTTTTCGATCAACTTGAACAAAAGTTGAAGCCTCACTTCGCCGGTTGCGCTTCAACGGCTCGGAATGAGTGGATAAACTATCAGTGGGCGTCAGTCCGTGTGGGCGTGGCATTTGCGTGTGGTGAGATGAAGTATAGGCTGATGATGGGGATGGGAATGGGAGTGGGGATGGAGATGGAGATGGGAGAGGAGGACATGCAATGAATGCTTGTGTTTCCAATCGTTCTGTTTCATACACATAAATGGGGAATAATGGAAGCTAGTTTTTGTTATTATTTGCTGTAGTTATTAGATGTTAGTGCTAGAGTGCGAGGGTAGTCTTAAAAATTGCCGACGTGCTAGAAAATTTAAAGATATTAGGTGTGCTTTACAAACCTCTAGAGATGATAACTGCTTATGAAAACAATCAAAAATATCAGAGATTATACTCTTCAATTATTTAAAATTTCGTCAAAATTATTATTGGCTAATCTCTTTTATACAATATACAAATGCATTTAACAAAATTATATTTCATGCTTTATTGTTCAATTTAAAAGTGATTAAAATGTAATTCAACATATTTTAAATTCTATAAATTTAGTCACAAATATTTTGACGTTTTAAAATTAACTTAATTTTAAACTGATCCCCTTTGTGACATACAGCATGCTTAGCTTGATAACTGTTTGGGCAACCCTCGTCTGCTGCAATGCGTGTGTGTTGTCCTCGCGGGCACAGACTTGCCAGCCACGCCCCCAACAGCCGCCCTGCTGCCAGTGCAAGTCAGGAACTTCTATATTCTTACACTTCCTCTTCCCTCTCTGCTCTCCTTTATCCCACTTCTCCCGCTTCTTCTTGAGCTTCTTATAAGTAAAGTATAATAAAGTTTGGCGAAGTTCAAAGCAAAAATTTCCTGTTGGCGCTTTAAGCAATGAAATGAGCTAAGGGATGACTTGAGAGGGGTGGTGTAAAGGGATGGGTAAATAGGGGATAAAGAGTTGTGTCTAGGGTTTTGGACTGGCTGCAATAATCATTTTTTAGGCAAAGCGGAAGTTATTATTTGCCATGCAACTAACTAAAGAAAAACACAATTTACAAAATGCGACGAACAGAAATTAGTTACAACAGAAACACAGATGAGTGAGAGAGAGTGAGAAAGAGTGAGAGAGAGAAAGAGAGAGAGGGAGAAAAGAGGAGAAATAGGAGCAATTTTAATGCCGGACAATGAGCAAAGTTTAAATTGCAGTTGGGTCGAGAGTTTTGAGAATAATGTGACCCAAGAGTGAATCAAGCCTAGCAATAAATTGATGATCAAAATACAGAGGAGCAAATGAAGAGTTAAGGAAGAGCAACAGAATAATAATTGAAAATGTTAGATGATAAATTTGTAAGCATTAAAGCTTTGGTTTTTATTTGAAGAAAAGTTCGTCGTATTTAAATTAATTATTTAATAATATCAATATTACAAAAACGAAATAAATATAGTAATTATAAATTAAGTGGCAAGGAGTAGGGGGAGAGGGGACGAGTAGTTAAGCAAAACTATTGACAACTGAGTTTAGAACCAGCTGAAACATTTTTTAATCGGAAATATTCCTAAGTGAAATGAATAAATAAAAATTTTTTTTCTTTATTAATTATTCATATTTTTTATTATTTGCTCTCCAATTTAATTGATCTCTCGGTTTGGAAATATTTGGCACTTAAATTGTTAACTATTTTACTGCTTAAAGATATTATATACTTACCATTATTATCCAAAAAATTTAATTTTATTAATAAATTGTATTATAGTTATAGTTTTAAATGTTGACTTAAAGCATTTATTATTTTATACCAGCTGAAACTATTGATTTGATTAAGTGCCTGCTTACATTGTAATCCTTTGGCTATCATTGTTGGGCCTGTCATACATGGCGTATACGTAATGCGGCAATCAGCTAGAAATTCCTAAGCAGCCGAGTGCAGAAAATTGAAAATCCATAAAATTGCCAGGAAACTGGCGGATGCAACGTCAACGTCATCGGCGACATTGGTTACTCTTGAGCAGGCAACGAACCCCGCCAAAGTAAGACTTCCCCTCCAGCAGTTCCTTTTGCTCTCCATCTCCATCTCGCTCTCCCTCTTTCCTCTTAGTTCTCCTTCTCCTCCTGTAGCTCGTCAGCGTATCGAAAGTCAAACAACTATTGAACTTTGCTGTTGGGTTTGCATTGCCAGCTAACAAGTTGCTGCAAGTTGTTGTTGCTGTTGTTGCACTTGTTTTTGCTGTTGTTGTTGTTGCCGTTGTAATCCACTTAAAGTCTTTGCCAGTGTGCATCCGTATCGGTATTCCGGCTGCTTTTGTATACTCGCAGTAGCCGCAGCTGCCAAGCGATTTGCATAATGTCATCTAGAAAGTACAGTAGAAAGAGAGGGCCAGCGAGAGCAAAAATGGGACAGGGATAGAGAGAATAACAGAGTTAAAGAAATGGCCAGATTGTGGCATAGCTCAACTAGCAACTTCGGACCAGTGTTGCCACATATTCCGGGAGAAAAAATAAAAGCTAGAAATAACTTAACGAAAATATAACAACGCTCTATGGAAAAAAGTCAGGATAGAACAAAAATATTTATTTTAGGTTTTTCGGGACTACCCTTCATGTGTGGGTCTCGATCAAAGTCAGCTGATTTACAGTTGAAATGTGAACTGAAAAATCGAGGCAAATTTTCTTTCAACTTGAAGCGCGAATCGTGTTATTTTTGTTGACAGTGTAAAAATGTTAATCAACGTATTTTTAATTAGTGGACAATCAATTTATTTATTTATTTATTCCGTATTCATATTCAAAATATTTTTTTTTTGCTCTAATTAAAAATAAATTTAAAAAGCAGAGACAAAAATTTTAAATTGTGACCTGTCGTCTATAAAAAATATGCCGACATTCAAAAATACTTAATAAAGTAAAAAATACATTTTGATTGTTAAGATGACTTATGTTAACATTTTTGAATTGTTTTCTTTAAATAAAATTGTTAAAAAATTAATTTATTCTAAATTGTAATCTAGCTATTAAACAGTTGAAATGACAACACTGCTGTGGACAGTGGTTCATTCTACCAAAATTACCAGAGGGTCATCGGTTCGTTGGTTCATCGGGTCATCGCTTCGTCTGTTGTGTCTTCTTCTTATTTTACTTCTTCTACTTCTTCCTATGCTTGACTCGAGCTTGTTTATATTTTATGGAATTTTATTTACTAATAAAGTCTTTATGAAGTTAAGCGAGAGTTCGACACGAGTCTCTGCTGCCGCAAAGGGGGGAAAAGGGGTAATTTTGCTCTTCCCTTTTGACCATTGTTTAAGCCATTGCATAAATCATACAAAATGTGTTGGCAAAACCCAATTAAAGTGCTCACAGCAATAAAT